>NW_021211591.1:0-1064 GCF_002162155.2 Triticum dicoccoides | reverse complement strand
TGCGCCATTAGTATATACTAATGGCGCACCATCTTTCTGGTGCGCCATTAGTGTCAATCCCATCTATAGCCCTTTTCCTAGTAGTGTGAAGACGGAGCATGGGTATACTTTCAACGTCAAATTATATAATGAAGACACATACACCTATTTTGAATGCAAAACTTGGCAAGCACTATGCAAGGCTTATGCATTTGAGCCTGGTATGGTTGTCACCTTTGATATTCGTCCGGAAGATGATATTGAAGGTAATATAGACATCTGGGTCGATGTGCAAACTCCTCCAGTTCTACCATTATGTGAGTTTTTCTCAACCATGCATGCATATGTTTATGTCTTTGATACAGTTTATTCAAAAATAGTTGACAACTAATTTGTATTGTCAGCTTATTTCGGTTCAAGCAAACATGTCAGGCGCTTGGTAGACATGACCTACTACTGCCCCGGGGCTTAACTAAACTGCAAGGAGATAAGTCATTATGTTTCATGGCTTAAGGATCTTAATACTGTCAAGACAAAAAAAATTCCTGAACTTAGAAATGTTAGTACTCAAAATGTGCGAACAATGGTGATCGTATTGAACTACGGTCACATCTATAATCGAAAGATGGTAAGATTTTAACTATTTGTCCTTAATGAAGGAAATATGCCCTAGAGGCAATAATAAAGTTAATATTTATTTCCTTATATCATGATAAAAGTTTATTATTCATGCTAGAATTGTATTAACCGGAAACATAATACATGTGTGAATACATAGACAAACAGAGTGTCACTAGTATGCCTCTACTAGACTAGCTTGTTAATCAAATATGGTTATGTTTCCTAACCATGGACAAAGAGTTGTCATTTGATTAACATGATCACATCATTAGTTGAATGATCTGATTGACATGACCCATTCCATTAGCTTAGCACCCGATCGTTTAGTATGTTGCTATTGCTTTCTTCATGACTTATACATGTTCCTATGACTATGAGATTATGCAACTCCCGTTTGCCAGAGGAACACTTTGTGTGCTACCAAACGTCACAACGTAACTGGGTGATTATAAAGGAGCTCTACA
>NW_021211590.1:0-912 GCF_002162155.2 Triticum dicoccoides | reverse complement strand
GGTTGGTCTCCCGCTTGTTTCTCTCAGCTTCCATCATAACCTCGGCTAGTGAAGGAGGATGAGGCAGATTTGCATCCCTGGCTTCACTGCCTTCGGCCTGCTCTTGAGAAGCAGGGTTAGCGCGCGTGTTGACCATCCTAGGTAAACAAGACAATGATTTAGTCAGGATGATAAAATTCCGACATAGGGTAAAATGTAAGGAATAACTCGAAATGCAAGATGATCATCCGTATGACATGGTAGATACAGAAACTGCTTCTTTATTCCATCGTCATACACACCATACAGGGTTTAGTACAAGACCAAACAAGTACTATTACGGTGAAAAGAGGATTACATCTCATCGGAGGCATTCCAAGCTCCTATACATTATTTTTCTACACCTCCGGAAGGAGTACAAACTAGGTCATATCCCACGAGTCACGCGGGACGATAGAAGACACAGCTAGTGTGAACTAGTGATACTACTGCTAACTCAGACCGATCCGTAGTAGTCCTCGTAAAAGTCACCTCCATAGCCTGGGAGCTCAACATGATCATCCGGAAACAGACGATCTCGCGGAGCTTGTGGACCATAGGGGCTAGGATGAGGCCTTGGACCAACAAACGGTGGCCTGCGGGGCCCGCGAGGTGGGGTGATGCCTCCTACATCACGCCAAACCATCACGTCTGGCAGAGCAGATCTCACAGGATAGAGATCGCGCATATCTGAGAATCCAGCTTGCACCGCCGGTGCGAACCGAGTCAAAGTGGCCCAGTGGTCAGCACGGGTATTGAAGAGCTCTAACCTTAAGGCCCGATTTTCATGGTCCTTATCCTCGAGCATCTCAGCAGTGGTGCGAGTCCGTGAATCCTCCTGAGTGGGGTCAGCATAGATAGCCTGGAGATACCCTTGTGCTCCCGGAAGTGATC
>NW_021211589.1:0-6234 GCF_002162155.2 Triticum dicoccoides | reverse complement strand
GTCTTCGATTCGGTAGGCGGACCTGGACGAGCTGATGGAGTCGGGGTTGATCGCCAAGGGAGCGGCGAGGCTGCCGGAGGGGGAGATGAGCCCTCAACCTCGGTCGGGTGAGTGCATTCTGCTCGCCACCCACGTCGACTGTGGCTTTTCGCTTCCTCCGCGTCCTTTCTTTAGGGGGTTTCTGAACTTTTTCGGTGCTCAACTCCACCATTTCTCCCCCAACAATATCACGCATTTAGCCGCTTTCGTATCGATGTGCGAGAACTTCTTGGGGTGTCGACCGCACTGGGGTCTTTTCAAATACATCTTCACTATTCGTTCTCAATCGGTAAAAAAGGCGAAGTCGAGTGACTCGAAAACCCATGTCATCTAGATGTGTGGGGGTTTAGGTATCCAAAATAGAAAAGGGAGTGCCTTTCCTACCATGACCCTTCCTGACTCTGTTAGAGGCTGGCAGTCGACTTGGTTCTATTGCCAAGATGCCGCGACTCGAGGTCAGTCGACCGGTCTCCCCCAGTTCTCGTTTGACCGAGTCCAGACTCCTGCTCCATTGAAAGTGACTGCTGGCGAGATCATGGAGACGAGGTTGTTGGTGGATAGGGTGGTTCAGCTTATCAATGATGGCGTTACGGGTCTGGATATGTTGGAGGTGTTCCTCAGTCGACGCATCCAGCCTCTTCAGGCCCGCGATCACCCAATGTGGGTGTATTCTGGGCCGGATGACACCGCCCGGACCCATCCTGAAGAAGTGCCGTCTGAAACAGTAGCCTCGTGGCTGAGGAGCATCACAGGCAATCAGGACAATCCCAGAGGATCTAGGTGAGTCGTTCCCTTTAGCACCGTAAATCCACCCGACAAGGTACGCTTTTCGTTCCGGCTGCTTCTCATTCATGCTCCGACTGCACTTGGTATTGACTGACTCTTGTTCGACCAATTTATTCTGCAGGTGTTCACTGAGATGCACTCGATGCCCAACGGTGAACAGGCTTTGGAACAGGCCCAGGAGGGGGAGGACAGCATGGAGGATAGTGCCGAGTGGGATTCTCAGGGAAGCGACGAGGAGGTGGAGAGCGAGGAATCGGACGAGGAGGAGGAAGTCGACTCGCCGCCACGCTCCGAGTGTCAATCGAAACAGCAGCATGATCCGGTCGGCGGGCGCGGGAAAGGCATTGGTCCGAGTGTCGGTACTCAGAAGCGCACTCGGACATCGACTCCGGAGCCGACGGAGAAGGTGGCCAAGCGGCCTAAAGTCGTCCCCTCCAAGACCCGGAAGACATTGTCGTGAATCAAGATGGACGTCCCCGTTGCCTCAGGGTGGGTATCTTGTTTGTGTTTATGTAAGTCGACTGAAGGTTTTCTTGATCTGACCGACCAACTCTTGTGTCCTTCTAGCCCCACCTCCGCTGCCACTGACATGGACGTTGACAAGGCGCCAAGAGACGAAGAAGCCACCTCACGAGCTGGTAAGTTCATCAACCTAGTTCTGTTTAACCGAGTGGGTGGTCGATTGACTAAATATTTGATACTTCTCTTCTTATGTAGCTCCGCAAGACATCCTTGTGCTTCCTGACAACAAAGAAGAAGAAGTGCCTCTACAGGAGAGGAGGAAGAAGAGTGTAGGTTCGAGCAGGAGGAGACTTGAAGTCCAAATCCCTGAGTCGACACCGACGCCTGAGGCGATAGTTCGGACTAACGTCATGTTTGCTAACCCGTTGACGACTGATCGTCCGTCGGGGTCGACTGCACAGACGCCCGCTGCACCGGTGCAACTCCACTCATCTGACCCGGCAACTGCTTCGACCCCTCTGGAACCATCCCTCTTTGCTGCATATCAAACTCCGGACGACTCGCCGAGTGCCGCTAGGGAAGCTCTTCGCCAGGAGAATCTTGTCATGGAGCAGGTGAAAGTGATGCATGAAGCTAGTCAGATAGCCTACAATGCCAGCACTGCCCTTCAGACCAATGTCCAGGTCAGTAGAATTCCGACCGAACCTTTGAGTGTTACTTTATATCTAATCACCTACTGGGTGTTCCTTCATTTAGAACTCAGGAGATCTTCAATTTTGCACTTTCCGAATCAGTGGGGACACGTCGAGTGCACCCACTGGGTGTAGTCCCCGAGACCACGGTCGGCTGCTGGCAGTCGACTGAGGTCTGATAATATATCTCTCTGTCTTTTTTTTGAACTCATGCTGAGTATTGATCTGATCCAGTGGGGGCACGCTAAGTGCACCCACTGGGTGTAGTCGCCGAGACTACTGTTGAATATTTGATTCGGCAGTAGTCTTAGAGTAAATATTTTCCTTCATTGTCTCTTATTTCTATCAACTGAAATGTTTGTATTTCCGACTACAGAGGTCTTGTGATCTTGGAGCTCGTCTCACTGAGTTGAAGAAGAAGCATATCAGCGTTGAACGTGACCTCGAACTGGCGAAGAATAATCTGAAGACTGCCCAACAAGAAACGACCATCATGGGAGGTAACCATTCAACTGTTTCATCTGCGTGGTGGACTTTCCGCTGGCTTTCTTTAAGTCTCTTTGAACTGAGTGACTTCGCATAAGTAGATGTGCGTAGTGAAAATCGCCAACTTCAGTCTCGTCTGAAGAGTGTTGTTTCTTTAGAGAGGATGAAGGAAGCTTTGGAGCAGAAGGATCTGGATTTGGCAGCTGCTCAGAAGGAAGCACGCGAGAAGACGAAGCTTGCGGACCAGAAGCTGGCTTCAGTCGGCAAGTTGGAGGACGAGAACGTGAAATTGAAGACGGCCATCTCGGACGCCAATCGTGAAGTCGAACAACTAAGGAAGGACAAGGAGAACCTGACCGCTGAAGTTGATGGTCTCAAGACCAAGAAAGGCAAGCTAGAGTCTCATTTGGATCAACTTGCGGTGAAGCTCATCTTGAAGCTTGAAGGTATGACTGTTCAGTTAGATAACTGTCGTCGACTGAAATTTATAATACTGTTGACTCATTGTTTGTTGTGATGGAACAGAACTCTGTCAGGACTTTGAAGCCGAAACTGGACGGGTCGAGACAGGTCTCGACCCTATCAACTGTCCCATGAAAGATGAAGTTGTGATGAACTTGCTTCGACTGGAATCACGCTTGGACGGTGCAGTCGACTATCTGGCTCGGCTGAAGGCGGCAATGGCCCGAGTGGACACCGAACTCTGGCCTCAGGCGGAAACGTCTCAAGACCTTGAGTCCTTGATGACTCGGCTGAATCAGATTCCAGGCCTAGTGCAAGAGTGGAAGACATCTTCTGCCCGCTGTGGTGCTGATGTCGCCTTGTCTTTGGTCCGAGTGCACTACAAGGAAGCTAAGGAAGACAAGTTGGCAGCTCTCAAAGTGGCAAACACTAAGAGGCACTCCTTCCAGGACTTCATGGACACTTTCCTCGAGGCAGCTGAGGGAGTCCTGGATAAGGGGGTATCCGGACAGCCGGACTATATTCATTGTCCGGACTATAGAAGCATCAAGATACAAGACTCAAGACTTCATCTCATGTCCGGATGAGACTCTCCTTTGCGTGGAAGACAAGGTCGGCGATCTGGATATTATGTTTCCTTCCTTGTAACCGACTCCATGTAAACCCTAGCTCTCCGATGTCTATATAAACCGGAGAGGATGGTCCTTAGAAGGCCGATCACAATTACAATCATACCATCATAGGCTAGCTCTTAGGGTTTAGCCTCTACGATCTCATGGTAGATCTACTCTTGTATTACACATATCTTCAATATTAATCAAGCAGGAAGTAGGGTTTTACCTCCATCGAGAGGGCCCGAACCTGGGTAAACATTGTGTCCCTTGCTTCCTGTTACCATCAGCCTAGACACACAGATCGGGACCCCCTACCCGAGATCCGCCGGTTTTGACACCGACATTGGTGCTTTCATTGAGAGTTCCTCTGTGTCGTCGCTGCAAAGGCTCGATGGCTTGTCTCGTTGTCAAGGACGACTTCACTTTTGGGAGAGCGCTGGCTGTAGGCCAGACTCTCCGGCTTGGCGGCTTCATTATGACCGCCCCATCGACTATCGTGCCGACGATGGTCTCTCGGGTCATCATGCATAACCTTCGCATCGATTCGGAGCTCGCCGAACAGATGGATCCGATGGAGCTCTCCTCTCTTAACGAGCTCTTGGATCGCATCGCCGCTTTGGGAGTCGCTACGGACTACGACCGAATTGGGCTTAAACCCGACCAGAGGGACATTAGATCCCCGCCGGCCACCCATGAGATAGCGGTAGTGGAGGAACCACACGTGGGTAGCCCCTCAACTTTGAGGACGAATTATGTCCGGATCACCGAACTCAGTGAGCCGAACACCCACCCAAAGGAAGACATGACCCAGATCCCGGACTTAGAATCGGGTGTTGGGCCGAAGGGATTAGGTAATTCTTTAGATCCCGAACTGTCGGGCTCGGTACTTCCCGTGCCCCCAGGCGTCAGATCGGATCAGAATCCAGATTCAGCCAACGACGTCCGCTCGGACTTAAACCGTCTCTCCCGTATCTGGCAGGAGCCCCAGGAGATGGTACACTGTTACTGGGCCAGATTTCTCCTTGCTCTTAATAAAGTCAAGGACTGCCACAAGGAGGACGTTGTCTCTCTTTTCTGCAGAAATTGCATGAACAAAGGACTCCTTAATGCTATAAGTCGCCGTGACATAGTGCACTTTACAGACTTGGCAACCATAGTACAGAAGTATTGTGCGATGGAAAGTGCCTGGAAGACCCAAACAGAATTTTGGGATAGTACGGCCCTCACCAGAACCTTTGTCCGAACTAAACGGCCGAACTCCCGTAAGTCGACCAACTCAATTCCCAAGAAACCAAAGCCCGCCCCAGGGCGTGGAACCGTATTGGAAGAATGTCTTAACGGGCCATGTAAGCTTCACAACACGCCGGATGCAACGCCGACACATAGCCTTAGAGCATGTTGGATACTCCGGCAGGTAGCTAAGAGTGGCGAGGCTCTCCTCGAGAACCATAAAGCAGAACCACATCCCGCCAAGGAACACAATACGGTACCGACAGTCTTCGAGACCTTCGCCTCAAACAATAGGCGCAAGCGAGCGCATCGAAGCTCCGTTGAAATTTGCCATGTGGCAAAAATAAATCCGTGGAACGACACTGCTATAACCTTCAATGCCAGTGACGAACCCCAATTCCGGTCCGTCCGGGCGCCGGCTGCTCTGGTCCTCAGCCCAGTAGTGGACGACTTTCGGCTCACTAAAGTACTCATGGACGGCGGAAGCGGATTAAACCTAATCTACGAAGAAACACTCAAGAAGATGGAGATTGACAAAAGCCGCATTGAAAAAAGCGGCACAACCTTCAGGGGAATTATCCCTAGTCGGGAGGCACGGTGTGCGGGAAAAATCACACTCGATGTGGTATTCGGCACCCCAGAGAATTACAGGTCCGAAGAAATCACCTTCCAAGTGGCTCCTTTCAACATCGGATACCACGCCCTTCTAGGGCGGGACGCGTTTGCAAGCTTTCAAGCCATACCCATTACGGGTACATGAAGCTTAAAATGTTCGGACCCAATGGAATTATCACTCTAGCTAGTGATCCGGACATCGCACTCCGCGCCGAAAACAAAACCGCAACACTAGCCTTGGAAGCACTATCCGAAGCCCTAGCGGCAGAAGAATTAACAATGCTGCGCGCCACCGTGGACAGGGACGACGTGATACTCGACAAGTGACCCAAGTCCACCTCATTAAAACCCACAGATGAGATAGTCAAATTCCAAGTCCACCCAACGGACCCCATGAAGACAACTTCCATCGGGACACAGTTGAACCCTGCTATGGACGCCACACTGCGCGACTTCTTACGCGAGAATTGGGATATCTTCGCCTGGCACCCATTGGACATGCCGGGCATCCCACGCGGATTGGCCGAACACAGCCTTAACATACTGAAGGGATACAAACCTGTTAAACAGACCCTAAGGCAATTTTCGGAGCCCAAACGGCAAGCCATGGGGGAGGAGCT
This sequence comes from Triticum dicoccoides, assembly GCF_002162155.2. Taxonomy (NCBI): domain Eukaryota; kingdom Viridiplantae; phylum Streptophyta; class Magnoliopsida; order Poales; family Poaceae; genus Triticum; species Triticum dicoccoides. Next base: position 228 of record NW_021211589.1, on the reverse strand, counting down.
AGCCAAGCTACTTGAGGCCGGATTCATCAGAGATATCAAACATCCGGATTGGCTGGCAAACCTGGTAATGGTACCAAAGAAGGACAAATCCTGACGCATGTGCGTCGACTTCAAAGACCTTAACAAGGGTTGCCCCAAGGATCCCTTTCCCCTCCCTCGCATCGATCAAATCATCGATGCGACAGCCGGACACGACTCGCTGTGTTTCCTTGACGCATACTCTAGATA
>NW_021211588.1:0-885 GCF_002162155.2 Triticum dicoccoides | reverse complement strand
TATGATGATGTCCTACCGAGTGGGCCTAGAGATACCTCTCCGTTTACACGGAGTGACAAATCCCAGTCTCGATCCGCATAAAACAATAGATACTTTCGGAGATACCTGTAGTGCACCTTTATAGTCACCCAGTTACGTTGTGACGTTTGATACACCCAAAGCACTCCTACGGTATCCAGGAGTTACACGCTCTCATGGTCGAAGGAAGAGATACTTGACATTGGCAAAGCTCTAGCAAATGAACTACACGATCTTTTGTGCTAGTCTTAGGATTGGGTCTTGTCCATCACATCATTCTCCTAATGATGTGATCCCGTTATCAACGACATCCAGTGTCCATAGCCAGGAAACCATGACTATCTGTTGATCACAACGAGCTAGTCAACTAGAGGCTCACTAGGGACATATTGTGGTCTATGTATTCACACGTGTATTACGATTTCTGGATAATACAGTTATAGAATGAATAAAAGACAATTATCATGAACAAGGAAATATAATAATAATACTTTTATTATTGCCTCTAGGGCATATTTCCAATAGTCTCCCACTTGCACTAGAGTCAATAATCTAGTTCACATCGCCATGTGATTAACACTCACAGGTCACATCGCCATGTGACTAATACCCAAGAGTTTACTAGAGTCAGTAGTCTAGTTCACATCACTATGTGATTAACACTCAATGAGTTTTATGTTTGATCATGTTGCTTGTGAGAGAGGTTTTAGTCAACGGGTCTGAACCTTTCAGATCCGTGTGTGCTTTACAAATCTCTATGTCATCTCCTAGATGCAGCTACCACGCTCTATTTGGAGCTATTCCAAACAACTGTTCTACTTGGAGCTATTCTAAATTATTGCTCCATTATATGTATCCGGTCTCTCT
>NW_021211587.1:0-1300 GCF_002162155.2 Triticum dicoccoides | reverse complement strand
AGAGCCCAGAATCAGCCAAACTGCGAGTGTTGATGACCGACACGCAAGCACACCATGGGATTCAACAACTATGGAAATCACTTCGGGACACCAAAACGGTGAGTAATAGTCCACTAAATGGGTCAGAATTGGCCAAAACTTTGAGTGTTGACGACGGACACGTAAACTCAACCTGGGGATCGTCAATCGCGGAAATCGCTCTGGGTCCCCAAAACGGTGAGTAATAGTGCACGAAACAGACCAGAATCGGCCAAAATTGTGAGTGCTGATGACCGACACGTAAACGCACTCAGGGGTTCGTCAATCGTGGAAATCACTTCGGGAACCCAAAACTGAGTAATAGTCCAAGAAATGGGCCAAAATCGGCCCAGACTGCGATTCTTGACGACCAACACGTAAGCACACCTTGGGGTTCGACAACCATGGAAATCTCTTTAGGACCCCTAAACAGTGAGTAATAGGCCATGAAATAGGCTAGAATTGGCCAAAACTGCGAGTGTTGATGACCGACACGTAAGTGCACCTCGGGGTTCAACGACTATGGAAATAGCTTCGGTACACCAAAACGGCGAGTAATAGTCCATGAAACGGGTCAGAATTGGCCAAAACTTTGAGTGTTGATGACGGACACGTAAGCGCACCCCGGGGATCGTCAATCGTGGAAATTGCTTTGGGACCCCAAAACAGTGAGTAATAGTACACTAAACGGACTAGAATCGGCCAAAATAGTGAGTGCTGATGACCGACACTTAAACGCACCCTCGGGTTCCATAATCGTGGAAATCACTCCGAGACCTCAAAACACTGAGTAATAGGCCATGAAACGGGGCAGAATCGACAAAAACTGTGAGTGTTGCTGACCGGCACATAAACGCACCCCGGGGTTAAGTTCGTTAATCGTGGAAATCACTCCGGGACCACAAGACAGTGAGTAATAGTCCACGAAACGGGCTAGAATCGGCCCAGACCGCGAGTCTTGACGACCAACACATAAGCACACCATGGGGTCCGACAACCATGGAAATCACTTCGGGACCCCAAAACTGTGAGTAATAGTCCATGAAAGAGCCCAGAATCAGCCAAACTGCGAGTGTTGATGACCGACACGTAAGCGCACCATGGGATTCAACAACTATGGAAATCACTTCGGGACACCAAAACGGTGAGTAATAGTCCACTAAATGGGTCAGAATTGGCCAAAACTTTGAGTGTTGACGACGGACACGTAAACTCAACCTGGGGATCGTCAATCGCGGAAATCGCTCTGGGTCCCCAAAACGGTGAGTAATAGTGCACGAAA
>NW_021211586.1:0-1401 GCF_002162155.2 Triticum dicoccoides | reverse complement strand
TGCCGATGTTGGTCTCACCAACTATCCGCAACCTCAAGGTCACTAAGATGCTAGTTGATGGCGGGGCCGGCTTGAACCTGATCTCCTCCGCGGTACTCCAGAAACTCCAGATCCCCAACAGCGAGCTCGAAGAGACCGTCACATTCCAAGGAATCAACCCGGGAAGGAGCAAGTCGAAAGGGAAGATCACGTTGCCGGTAACATTTGGCAGCGAGTTGAACTTCAGGACTGAGAGGGTCACTTTTGACGTTGCTGACTTCCCATTGCCCTACAATGGGATACTCGGCCGTCCAGCGCTTGCCAAATTCATGGCAGCCTCTCACTATGCATACAACGTACTAAAGATGCCAGGCCCGATAAGTGTCATCTCTGTCCCTGGCGACAAGAAGGATGCTCTTATCTGCGCCGACAAGATCTACCGGGAAGCAGCAGCCGCAGCTGAATGCAAGACACTTGCCGCTGAAGCTCCCGGAGGGAAGAAGAAGACCAAGTCCGGCAAGAGTTCTGATGCCCACTCCGGCAAGCGCACCTCTTCGGAGTGCTGCGCTACCATCGAGGACGCACCATCGAGCTCCACCAGCAAGTGCAAGAAGGCAATGGCAGCTCCGCCAGAAACCAAGAAGGTGTCCGCCAAGGAGGACGGCGCTGGTGGTACCTTCACCATCAGTGCCACTCTCGACCCTAAATAGGAAAGCGCGCTCGTTGCTTTCCTGCGGGCGAACGTCGACGTGTTTGCATGGCAACCGTCTGACATCCCCGGTGTTCCTAGGAAAGTAATCAAGCACCATCTTGCCATCTGTCCTCATGCGCGGCCCGTCAAGCAGAAAGTCAGGAAACAAGCAGTGGAACGCCAAGAATTCATTGTAGAAGAGATCAAGAAGTTAGAAGCAGCAGGCCTTGTCAGAGGAGTGCTCCATCCTACATGGTTGGCCAATCCTGTAGTCGTGCGCAAGGCAAACGGGAAATGGAGGCTTTGTATCGACTTTATCGATGTTAATAAAGCTTGCCCCAAAGACCCATTTCCCTTGCCGCGCATTGACAAGATTGTTGACTCCACGGCCGGATGTGACTTGCTTTCATTTCTTGATGCATACTCAGGATACCATCAGATCTTCATGGCAGAAGAGGATGAGGAGAAGACCGCATTCATCACTCCGTGTGGCACGTACTGTTTCGTACGGATGCCTTTCGGTTTAAAGAATGCTGGTTCAACATTTGCAAGGGTGGTCCATCATGCTTTTGAGCCTCAAATGAACAGGAATGTGGAAGCCTACATGGATGACATAGTGGTCAAGAGCAAGGACAGAGCAACTCTGATTCAGGATTTGGACGAGACCTTTGCAAATCTGCGCAAGATCAACCTCAAGCTCAACCCCGAGAAGTGTGTGTTTGGAGTTCCTT
>NW_021211585.1:0-1128 GCF_002162155.2 Triticum dicoccoides | reverse complement strand
GTTCACATTCACCCGACCGACCCCGAAGCAGCTCCGACCCGCATCTCCACAACACTCGACCCAAAATAGGAAGAAGCGCTCATCCAGTTCCTCCGTGAGAACTGGGACATTTTTGCATGGAAGCCCGCTGACATGCCAGGTGTTCCCAGGGGACTGGCTGAGCATCGCCTAAGAGTCGACTCGTCTGCAAAGCCAGTCAAAGAACATCTTCGGCGGTCCGCCGTCCAGAAGAGAAAGGCCATCGGTGAAGAAGTGGCTCGACTGTTGGCGGCAGGATTTATCCGAGAGATATTCCACTCCGAGTGGCTCGCTAATGTCGTCATGGTTCCTAAGAAGGACAAGTCGCTCCGAATGTGCATTGATTTCAAGCACATCAACCGGGCCTGCCCGAAAGATCACTTTCCTCTCCCTCGCATAGATCAAATTGTTGACTCGACCGCGGGATGCGAGAGGTTGTCTTTTCTAGATGCTTACTCCGGGTACCACCAGATCCGTCTGTATGGGCCCAATGAAGTAAAAACAGCTTTCATCACTCCATTCGGGTGCTTCTGCTATATCACCATGCCATTCGGCCTCAAGAATGCCGGAGCCACATTTATGCGAATGATCCAGAAGTGTCTACTCACTCAAATCAGTCGGAATGTGGAAGCTTATATGGATGATATTGTTGTCAAGTCACGAAAAGGTTCCGACCTGCTCGCTGACCTCGCCGAAACGTTTGCCAACCTCAGAAGGTATGATATCAAGCTCAATCCATCAAAGTGCACATTTGGAGTTCCTGGTGGCAAGTTACTCGGTTTTCTTGTTTCCGAACGGGGAATCGACGCCAACCCAGAAAAGATTGGCACTATTCTCCGAATGAAACGCCCTGTGCGAGTGCACGATGTCCAGAAGCTTACTGGATGCTTGGCCGCATTAAGTCGATTCATCTCACGACTCGGTGAAAAGGCATTGCCTCTTTACCGACTGATGAAGAAGGCTGACAAGTTCGAGTGGACTCCAGAAGCTGATGCAGCGTTTGCCGAGCTAAAAGCTCTGCTCTCCACCCAGCCGGTGCTTGCTGCTCCAATCAGCAAAGAGCCTCTGTTGCTCTACATCGCAGCCACAGGACAAGTCGTCAGTACTGTG
>NW_021211584.1:0-3084 GCF_002162155.2 Triticum dicoccoides | reverse complement strand
CGACGTGAAGAAAAAGAAAGAAAAGAAATACTAAATAGAATCCAAAAATCCCGAAATAAATTTTCCCCGTCCTCTAAAAATAAGCCGGACAAGGTGAACATTTATTTGGGCCTAAAACGCAGCTTTGAAAAATGCACTTTTTTCCTAATTCAAATAAAATAGCGAAAAAACTCCGAATAAAAATATTATTTGATTTTAATATTAAATCTCTGATATTTCTTTATTTTGATGAAGTCATTTTATCCTCTCTCTTGTATTTTTAATAAAATAAATAATTTAGAGAAAAATAATTAAAATCAAACGATCCTCTTTTCATAATTCGAGAAAATCTCAAATATGAAAGTAACGAAGTCCCCAACTCTCTCCGTAGGTCGTTGACTTGCGTGGAATTTCTAGGATCAAGCAAAATGCAATAAAACATGATATGCAATGATGATCTAATGTATAACATTCCAAATTGAAAATTTGGGATGTTACAAACCTACCCCCCTTAAGATAAATCTCGCCCTCGAGATTCGGGTTGGCTAGAAAATAGGTGAGGGTGATCCTTTCGTAAGTCTTCTTATCGTTCCCAAGTGGCTTCATCCTCGGTATGGTGAATCCACTGAACCTTGCAAAATTTGATAACCTTGCTGCGTGTAACTCGGCTGGCAGACTCGAGTATCTTGACTGGTTTCTCCTCGTAGGTCAAATCACTATCTAACTGTATTGCTTCTAGCGGCACTGTATCTCTCAGAGGAATTTCAGCCATCTCTGCGTGGCACTTCTTCAACTGAGAAATGTGGAACACATCATGAACTCCGATCAATCCTTCGGGTAATTCCAACTTGTAAGCAACTTCTCCCAAAAGCTCCAAAACTCTGTATGGTCCCACAAAACGTGGTGCTAACTTTCCCTTAACTCCAAAACGCTTCAATCCTTGGAGTGGCGATACTCGAAGATACGCTCTATCTCCGACTTCGTAGGTTGTCTCCTTGCGTTTCGAATCCGTATAACTCTTCTGCCTAGATTGGGCTATCTTGAGTCTATCGCGAATCAGCTTAACCTTCTCTTCAGACTCTTTAATCAAATCTGGTCCAAACAATTATCGGTCTCCAACTTCGTCCCACAATAACGGTGTTCTGCACCTCCTTCCGTACAGTGCTTCGAAAGGGGCCATCTTCAAACTGGCTTGATAACTGTTGTTATAAGAGAACTCTGCATAAGGCAAATTATCGTCCCAACTAGATCCATAGTCTAGCGCACAAGCTCTCAACATGTCCTCCAGAATCTGATTTACTCTTTCAGTTTGTCCATCTGTTTGTGGGTGAAAAGCTTTACTGAACTCTAGTCTGGTTCCCAAAGTTTCATGCAATTGATTCCAAAACTTTGTAGTAAACTGGGTTCCTCTATCTGATACAATGGTCCTTGGAACTCCATGCAGACATACGATCCTGGTCATATAGATCTTTGCCAACTTAGCACTGGTGTAAGTGGTCTTTACTGGGATGAAATGAGCTACTTTCCTCAATCGGTCGACTACAACCCATATCGAGTCATAGCTTGAACGAGTCCTGGGCAATCCCGTGATAGAATCCATGCCTAGTTTATCCCACTTCCATTCAGGTATAGGCAATGGCTGTAGCAATCCTGCTGGCTTTTGATGTTCTGCCTTCACTCTCTGACATACATCATAAACTGCTACATACTCTGCAATATCCTTCTTCATACCGGTCCACCAGAACCTGTCCTTCAAATCCAAATACATCTTGGTATTTCCTGGGTGAATAGAATATGGCGAATCATGGGCCTCTTGCAGAATCAACTTCTTGATTTGCTGATCTTTTGGCACATATACGCGGTCTTCAAACCATAAAGTATCGTGCTCATCCTCATGAAATCCCTTGGCTTTTCCTTTGCTCATCCTTTCCTTTATCTCGGCAATCTCCTTGTCCGTCTTTTGCGCTTCTCTGATCTTATCCATCAAAGTGGACTGAATCTCCAAAGCTGCTACATAACCTCTCAGAACTATCTCCAAACATAGCTCACGAAGGTCTTCTGCTAACTCCCTGGGTAATCCTCCGGTCATGAGGGTATTGACATGACTCTTGCGGCTCAACGCATCGTCTACTACGTTAGCCTTTCCGGGATGATAGTGCAACTTCATGTCATAATCCTTAATGAGTTCTAACCATCTCCTCTGCCTGAGATTCAACTCCTTCTGTTTAAAGATATACTTCAAACTTTTGTGATCTGTGTATGCCGCACAATGGTTTCCGATGAGAAAATGTCTCCATGTCTTCAACGCATGCACTACGGCTGCCAACTCCAAATCATGCGTAGCATAGTTTAACTCATGGGGTTTAAGCTGTCGTGAGGCATATGAAACAACTCTTCATTCCTGCATAAGCACGGCTCCAAGTCCTCGACGAGAAGCATCACAATACACTTCATAATCCTTGCGTTGATCTGGTAGAATCAACACTGGTGATGTAACCAAGCATCTCTTCAACTCCTAGAAACTGGCCTCACATTCCTTAGTCCAATTGAACTTGGTGTCCTTCTTTAACAACTCCGTCATTGGCTTAGCAATCTTTGAGAATTTCTCAATGAACCTCTGGTAGTATCATGCGAGTCCAAGAAAACTCCGGATCTCTCCAACTGTCATGGGTGCTTCCCAATTTGTCACGGTGACAACTTTGTTGGGGTCTACTGCTATTCCTTCTCCGGATATAACATGTCCAAGAAATCCAACTTCCTTCAACCAAAACTAACACTTGCTGAAGTTGGCGTATAACTGATGTTCCCTGAGCTTCCCAAGTACCAAACGCGAATGTTCCTTTTGTTCCTCTTCATTCTTCGAGTAGACCAGAATATCGTCAATGAACACTACGACGAACTTATCCAAAAACTCCATAAACACTTTGTTCATCATGTTCATAAAATAGGTAGGTGCGTTAGTCAGGCCAAATGACATAACGGTATACTCATATAGCCCATACCTTGTGGTAAAAGCTGTCTTAGGTATGTCCTGCTCTCGAATCTTCAACTGGTGATAACCTGATCGTAGATCGATCTTGGAAAACACCTTAGCTCCTTGCAACT
>NW_021211583.1:0-2860 GCF_002162155.2 Triticum dicoccoides | reverse complement strand
ACCAGGGGCAACTCTGGGCTGGCCTACCCGTAGCTAAGACAATCTGAGTGTGCCCTGAGAAAGAGATATGTGCAGCTCCTATCGGGATTTGTCGGCACATTCGGGTGGTGTTGCTGGATTTGTTTTAACTTGTCGAAGTGTCTTGTAGAACCGAGATACCGAGTCTGATCGGAACGTCTCGGGAGGAGGTCTATTCCTTCGTTGACCGTGAGAGCTTGTGATGGGCTAAGTTGGGACACCCCTGCAGGGATTTGAACTTTCGAAAGCCGTGCCCGTGGTTATGGGCAGATGGGAATTTGTTAACGTCCGGTTGTAGAAAACCTGAAGTTGACCGTAATTAAAATGAATCAACCGCGTGTGTAACCGTGATGGTCTCTTTCCGGCGGAGTCCGGGAAGTGAACAAGGTGTTGGAGTTATGCTTGACGTAGGTTGTTCTAGGATCACTTCTTGATCATAGTTTTTCGACCGTGCTTTGCCTTCTCTTCTCGCTCTCATTTGCGTATGTTAGCCACCATATATGCTAGTCGCTTGCTGCAGCTCCACCTCATACCTTTACCTTACCCATAAGCTTAAATAGTCTTGATCGTGAGGGTGTGAGATTGCTGAGTCCCCGTGACTCACAGATACTTCCAAAACCAACTTGCAGGTGCCGATGAGTCCGTGCAGATGACGCAACAAAGCTCAGGAGGAGCTCGATGAAGATCTTGTCCTTTGTGTTGTTTCGTTCTAGTTGATCAGTAGTGGAGCCCAGTCGGGACGATCGGGGATCTGTGTAGCATTTGGGGTAGTCTTCTTTTATTTTGGCTCCGTAGTCGGGCCTTGTTTGTAACTGGTTGATGTAATGCTTTATTTATGTATTTGTGTGAAGTGGCGATTGTAAGCCAACTATGTATCTCTTTCCCTTATGTATTACATGGGTTGTGTGAAGATTACCTCAATTGCGACATTGCTTTCAATGCGGTTATGCCTCTAAGTCGTGCTTCGACACGTGGGAGATATAGCCGCATCGAGGACGTTACAGCTGCCCCGTTGACGCTCTCCACATGCCGTCGGCTGATAGTGTCATCTCGCTCAGCCCAGCATGCTTCACCGCCATTTCCTGATCCTCCCACGGTGGCACAGCACGGAACACGGCCGACACCAGCACGACTGCCTTGCCGTCCAGTCCGCTCGTCGTCCAACACCAGATGGCTTGCATCGGGATGACAAAATCCGTGAATGCCCTGTTCGTCGTGTTCATGAACGGTCCTAGTCGACTGCAGAACTCGTCGGTGGAGTCGCAGTTCCAGTTGGGGACGACGGCAAGCACGTCGTGTTGATGTGGCAGAAAGAGACATCTTCGTGTAGTTCCCTAGCACATCCACCGGTGACGTCGCCGTCGCCATCACATAGCTGGGGAAGCTTGCTGCACCTAGCCATCACCTCCTGCTCTGGCCGGAACCGGTAACCGGCATATGGGCCGCCAAACTGTGAAACCAGCCGGACAGTGTCGAAGTAGAAATTGTCTGACTTGGCGCTCGTGCACCGCTCGGGTAGTCAATGTCTGCACTTTTGTGTATCGTAGAATGAGCAATATGTTGCCATCGTCAACGACCGGTGGCTCCAGGTTGTTGCTGCCATCGCCAGTATTCTTGGCCCAGTCCCATGGGTCGTCGATGTTGTTGCCGCCGCCGCGCATGCGGAGGAGAGAATCCCCGACCATCCACATCACCCTCTCGCCACCACCATCATCAGTAGTCTCTGTGTTGACGCCTTCCAACACTCGACTGAGCTTGGCAACACAAGGAAGGAGCTTGAACTCCAGCGCCCGACACCGGCCGTGGTGTGGATCATCTATCATCTCGGACTTGTCGTCCGAGCTGCAGCGGTTGCGCGTGATGGTCAAGCTGAGTACCCCGCTGACTTTGAGGGAGAGACATCGTTGCGCCGTGTCGGCGTGCGTGAGCGTGAAGGTGGCAAGTGGGATGGCTCTCTCAAGTAGCTCGGGATCGGGACCGGCACCATGAGACGGCATCAGCGGCGTGTGGCCGGCGTCCAGGTGCCAGTCGCCATTGGCGAAGTGCAGATCATGGACCACGGGGCCGTCAGCCATTAGTTGGGCGGCCGAGGAGAGCACGGAGCGGCAATGCCACCTCATGTCCGCGGCCCGGAGGTGGTCATGAGGAACCACCGGGAGTCTAAGGCCCTGTTTGGTTTCAATAAGTCACCTGACTTATAAGTCAGGTGACTTAAAACCAGTGACTTGTAAGTCACGTTTGTTTGGTTGTCATCTGACTTATAAGTCACCTAAGCACACCTTTCTATATTGTTTTTTATGTAAAAGTGGTGGGACCCATGCAAAAGGAGGTGACTTATAAATTTTAAGTTGGGGTGGAGCAACTTATGACTTATAAGTTGGGGTGACTTATAAGTTGGGTCTGTTTGGCAAAATAAGTCACTTTTTTCACTTTTCGACTTATAAGTTGGTGATTTATTTGAAACCAAACAGGCTCTAAATGACCATAGGAGTGGTTGGGCCGCCGACGATGACGAGGTGACGCAGCAGAGACAAAGCCAGAGCCAGAACACGCCGAGACGACTAATGCACCGCCACGAGCCGGGATCCTCTTTCCGATCTCCATTGACCCGCACTTCATTTTTGGCGCACGCTGTCACGAAGCCGCAGGGTATATGCATTAGCCTACTCATAGTGGAGAGTATCATATACTACTATCATGCATATAATACTAGTGTATGATACTACATTTGTAGTGTATGGTACCATAGAGTAGTATCATATATGATCTTATTTATTATTGACACGCATGACACAAAGTAGCAAAGTATTAATTATGTTACGGTATCTACCTATGTTTTTTT
>NW_021211582.1:0-952 GCF_002162155.2 Triticum dicoccoides | reverse complement strand
AAATTACCAGGTACTTTCGTTTCTTGGTAATGATTCTAATGTTCATGAGAATATGATGCTGCCTAAATTGGATACATTTGTTTTGCTTACAAATGAAGGGCCTAGCTTGGAGAAGGATGAACATTGGAGCAAGAACAAGCATGGAGATGATGGCATGCGCAAGGGGAACAAGAACGGAGTTACAAGTGATGATTTCAGGACTTTGAAGCCACCATAATGGGTGCATGAAGCCTTGGACGAAATATACAAGATGCCACTTCATAAATTTCGTCCCGAGGCTATTTTAGGTGCTGCGTCACCTTATTATTGGGCCAGGCCCATGTAATTTCGAAATACATAAGTATAGGCTATTTTTAGAGTTCGTATGTGTGGGGAAACAAGAGATAGGGTTGATTTCGGACCCCTCCACCAAGGGCCACGAAATTCCCCCCTCTTCCTCCATATATACAGCCCTTAGGGCATCCTTTAGGCTTTGGGTTTTGTTTAGATTAAAAGTTCGCCATAGCTGCAACTTCGCGTACTTCGTTTGTGTTCAACGACCAGACAAAGGCGTCACAGAACCCCACCTTGATCAATAAAGCTTTCATCTTATATTCGCAATATCCAGATTGCAATCTTAGTTTCTTGCTTTTTCTTCGTTTGCTCGCAGGAAACAGACCCTCGTGGTCAGGTTGATCGTGCTCCGGCGTGGTCAATAACCTCTCGGAGTTGGTTTAGCGATTGCTAAGGCGCGACGTCCTCGCACGTTCGTAGTCGGATCGTCAAAGTCGACTTCCACCAAAGCGAAATCCACCATCTCATCGAAAGACGGGACACCTTTGCCTCTATCAAGTGGTATCAGATTTCCAGGTTGCTCGGTGAGATTTTACAGTTTTTCGTAGTTTAGATCGAGTCTGTTCTTCATACCTACAGTCCACGAAAAAGCCACAAAAAAATTTAGGGTTAGTTCATC
>NW_021211581.1:0-2136 GCF_002162155.2 Triticum dicoccoides | reverse complement strand
TTCTACCTTGGAGTATTACCATCTTTTATATCGGGATTGTTATAGGAATTGCACACCATCCTATGAACTCTTGGTACAGTGATACTTCCTGCCATCATTGTCATTCCTCGGCCCTCGTGTTGATGCAACCGGAATACCGACAAATGAATTGTGAGGTGTGAAATCAGTACTCCCAGCAACCTCGTTGCTTGGTAGTTAAAGGGTAATAATTTCATTCTTAGCGTGTTGGTTTTGAATCATCCTTCTAAGACTGATCGTGCTACCTAGTCCTTATTTCGGTGCACCCTTCGATTGATGAGTTAGGACTATTTCAAGTCCTCACTCATTTGATCATGTCGTCTTGCCCTCAAAGGCAAGATTGTTCTCAAGTTTAGTAACATACCGGTGGTTCGTGATTTTCCGAATATCTTCTCGGAAGTATTACCAGGTTGTTCCCTGACTGTTATGTTGAGCTCGTGATCAAGTTGGTTTCTTATGAACCACCTTCTCTCCAAGAATCGGTGTTAGATATCCCTGAGCTAGTTGGTTAAGCTAGACAACAACTTGGAGAGTTGGAAGATAAAAGCTTGCCTGACTTAGTTCGTTCCAAAGGGATATTCTTGTGTAGTGTGTGTTGAAGAAAGATGATATCTTCATCAATTGGTCCTTGTGAACAATTGTTGGATCTATTATCTTACCCAAACCTTTGATTGAGTATGGGCTATCATCCAATCAGACCAGAACCAATGATATTCGTAATGTTGTCTTACTCGTGGTTGATCCCTCGAGCATACACCATTATATCTTTTGGGTCTGACCAATGCTATCACTTGTTCACTTAACTATGGAATTCCTTTTAAAAGGAAGCCCAGATGAATTGTTGTTGTGCCCATTGACAACATCCTTGTCTCCTTCATAATTTTGCTGAACATTAAGCTAGTGTTGGAAACTTTTGAAAGCATTTCTTCATGCTAACTCATGAAGTATTTGTTTGATGAAAGGAGTGACTTCCTCTTATACACGTGCATTTGGTGAAAGTTGCGCCGTGGATTTGAGAAAGTTAGTTTTGCTTCCTCTGGAATCATCCCAAGTCAGTCATGCATACGTGCGAAGTATTCTGTGGTCTGGAGACTTGCAACCTTCATTCCATATGTGTTCCTAGCACACCAAGCCACTGATTGAGTTGTTCAAAGATAAAGGAGTCTGTCCAAGGTGAACTCTTTGGACTTCCACGCGTGGAGACCTCGATGTCATTAATGATGGTTCCCCACCTGAACTCGGTAGTGTTTTATTATAAGACTACCACGTGGTCATGTTTGTCTGGGACAGCGTGTTCACATGTTTGTAGCAGAACCAGCTCATGTTTTGGAGCTTGCTATCGTAGTTCATCTCCCAAGAATCCCGCAACATCATCTCGTTGATTTGTGTTGCAAACTTTCATTTTTCTTCCTAGACTCGATGGGTCTGGAATATTCTGACACCAACCAGATCTGAATCTCAGGCAGATATGATGGTTGGAACATTTTCCCAAGAACTATAATATCGGTCCCTCGAAAACCGGTAAAGTGGATGTCATGGCCAACACATCCAGCCGGAAGACCTGTTATTATAATATCTTGATTGAGGAAGTTGGCCACCTCCCCATAGGGATTTCGTAGGATTTACTCCCTAGTTGCCCCTATGGATTTTGAGATCCCGAAGTCCGACCTTTTTACTTGATGTTCTAGATATCAAACCATATCTATGAATGGTTACGCTGTTGGAAATATGCCCTAGAGGCAATAATAAAAGCATTATTATTATATTTCCTTGTTCATGATAATTGTCTTTATTCATGCTATAATTGTGTTATCCGGAAATCGTAATGCATGTGTGAATAACAGACACCAACATGTCCCTAGTGAGCCTCTAGTTGACTAGCTCGTTGATCAACAGATAGTCATGGTTTCCTGACTATGGACACTGGATGTCATTGATAACGAGATCACATCATTGGGAGAATGATGTGATGGACGAGACCCAATCCTAAACATAGCACAAGATCGTATAGTTCGTTTGCTAGAGTTTTGCAATGTCAAAGTATCTTTTCCTTAGACCATGAGATCGTGTAACTCCCGGATACCGTAGGAGTGCTTTGGGTATGCCAAACGTCACAAC
>NW_021211580.1:0-848 GCF_002162155.2 Triticum dicoccoides | reverse complement strand
ATCCCATCAGAACTCCGAAGTTAAGCGTGCTTGGGCGAGAGTAGTACTAGGATGGGTGACCTCCTGGGAAGTCCTCGTGTTGCATTCCCTTTTTAATTTTTTTCGCGCCGCTTGCAAAACAAAACGCACGTGTAAGTAATATATTTACCGTGTTTTATTATTTTGCACGAGTGCGGTAAGTCATAGCTGGGTGCTCACGATTCACGGGTCCAGCGTCGGCGTTGTGGCGCGGCAAGCGTGCACTGGTGCGGTTGAGAGGGAGGGGTGGAAACCGCGTTAAACTCGTCTCCGTAGTTGAGAGGGAGCGGCCAAAGCAATGTACAATCGTCTTTGTAGTGAAGCTGGGAGGGGCAAGGATAAGGGACGAAGACCGGGGTAACATGTCGGATGCGATCATACCAGCACTAAAGCACCGGATCCCATCAGAACTCCAAAGTTAAGCGTGCTTGGGCGAGAGTAGTACTAGGATGGGTGACCTCCTGGGAAGTCCTCGTGTTGCATTCCCTTTTTAATTTTTTTCCCGCCGCTTGCAAAACAAAACGCACGTGTAAGTAATATATTTACCGTGTTTTATTATTTTGCACGAGTGCGGTAAGTCATAGCTGGGTGCTCACGATTCACGGGTCCAGCGTCGGCGTTGTGGCGCGGCAAGCGTGCACTGGTGCGGTTGAGAGGGAGGGGTGGAAACCGCGTTAAACTCGTCTCCGTAGTTGAGAGGGAGTGGCCAAAGCAATGTACAATCGTCTTTGTAGTGGAGCTGGGAGGGGCAAGGATAAGGGACGAAGACCGGGGTAACATGTCGGATGCGATCATACCAGCACTAAAGCACCGGATCCCATCAGAACTCC
>NW_021211579.1:0-614 GCF_002162155.2 Triticum dicoccoides | reverse complement strand
ACCGAAACGTAAACGCACCCCGGGATTCGTTAATCGTGGAAATCACTCCGGGACCCCAAAACAGTGAGTAATAGTCCACGAAACGGGCCAGAATCGGCCAAATCTGTGAGTGTTGATGACCGACACGTAAGCGCACCTTGGGGTTCAACAACTATGGAAATCGCTTTAGGGCCCCAAAACGGTGAGTAGTAGTCCACGAAACGGGTCAGAATCGGCCAAAACCGCGAGTGTAGATGAACAAAACGTAAACACACCCCGAGATTCGTTAATCCTGGGAATAACTCCGGGACCCCAAAACAGTGAGTAATAGTCCATGAAACGGGCCAGAATCGGCCAAAACTGTGAGTGTTGATGACCGACACGTAATCGCACCCTGGGGTTCAACAACTATGGAAATCTCTTTGGGGCCCAAAAACGGTGAGTAATAGTCCATAAACGGGTCAGAATCGATAAAAACCGCGAGTGTTGATGACCGAAACGTAAACGCACCCCAGGGTTCCTTAATCGTGGAAATCACTCCGGGACCCCAAAACAGTGAGTAATAGTCCACGAAACGGGCCAGAATCGGCCAAATCTGTGAGTGTTGATGACCTACACGTAAGCGCTCCTTGGGG
>NW_021211577.1:0-1244 GCF_002162155.2 Triticum dicoccoides | reverse complement strand
GGCAAGGTTAAGGTAACACGTACTGTTCGTGTGCATTTTAGTATCTCTACATATGCTGATTATGTTGATTGTGATGTGGTACCTATGCAAGCATGTTCCTTATTACTTGGTAGACCATGGCAATTTGATAAAAATTCTGTACACCATGGTAGAAACAATCACTATACTCTTGTTCACAAGGATAAAAATATTACTTTGCTTCCTATGACTCCTGATTCCATTTTGAAAGATGATATTAATAGAGCTAATAAAGCACAACAGGAGAAGAATAAGAGTGAAAATCAGATTGTGGCAAACGAATTTGAGCAACAAATGAAGCCTAATAATAAACCATCTAGTGTTGTTTCTGAAATTAAATTGAAAAGTGCATGTTTATTTGCCACCAAATCTGATATTGATGAGCTAGATTTCAGTAAATCTGTTTGCTATGCTTTTGTGTGCAAAGAGGCATTATTTTCATTCGAGGACGTGCCTTCCTCTTTGCCTCCTGCTGTCACTAACATTTTGCAGGAGTTCGCTGACGTCTTTCCACAAGACGTGCCACCGGGATTACCGCCTATTCGAGGGATTGAGCATCAAATTGACTTAATTCCCGGTGCTTCACTGCCAAACCGTGCACCATACCGTACCAATCCAGAGGAGACGAAGGAGATTATGCGTCAAGTACAAGAGCTGCTCGACAAAGGTTATATACGCGAATCCCTTAGTCCTTGTGTTGTTCCTATTATTCTAGTGCCGAAAAAGGATGGTACATCACGTATGTGTGTTGATTGTAGAGGCATTAATAATATTACATTTCGTTATCGTCATCCTATTCCTAGGCTAGATGATATGCTTGATGAATTGAGTGGCTCTACAATATTCTCCAAAGTTGATTTGCGTAGTGGATACCATCAAATTCGTATGAAATTGGGAGATGAATGGAAAACAGCATTTAAAACTAAGTTTGGATTATATGAGTGGTTAGTCATGCCTTTTGGGTTAACTAATGCGCCTAGTACTTTCATGAGACTAATGAACGAAGTTTTACGTGCTTTCATTGGACGATTTGTGGTAGTCTATTTTGATGATATACTGATTTATAGCAGATCTTTGGAAGAACATTTGGAACATTTACGTGCTGTTTTTATTGCTCTACGTGATGCACGTTTGTTTGGTAACCTTGGGAAGTGCACCTTTTGCACCGACCGAGTATCTTTTCTTGGCTATGTTGTTACTCCACAGGGAATTGAAGTTGACAAAGC
>NW_021211576.1:0-6234 GCF_002162155.2 Triticum dicoccoides | reverse complement strand
GTCTTCGATTCGGTAGGCGGACCTGGACGAGCTGATGGAGTCGGGGTTGATCGCCAAGGGAGCGGCGAGGCTGCCGGAGGGGGAGATGAGCCCTCAACCTCGGTCGGGTGAGTGCATTCTGCTCGCCACCCACGTCGACTGTGGCTTTTCGCTTCCTCCGCGTCCTTTCTTTAGGGGGTTTCTGAACTTTTTCGGTGCTCAACTCCACCATTTCTCCCCCAACAATATCACGCATTTAGCCGCTTTCGTATCGATGTGCGAGAACTTCTTGGGGTGTCGACCGCACTGGGGTCTTTTCAAATACATCTTCACTATTCGTTCTCAATCGGTAAAAAAGGCGAAGTCGAGTGACTCGAAAACCCATGTCATCTAGATGTGTGGGGGTTTAGGTATCCAAAATAGAAAAGGGAGTGCCTTTCCTACCATGACCCTTCCTGACTCTGTTAGAGGCTGGCAGTCGACTTGGTTCTATTGCCAAGATGCCGCGACTCGAGGTCAGTCGACCGGTCTCCCCCAGTTCTCGTTTGACCGAGTCCAGACTCCTGCTCCATTGAAAGTGACTGCTGGCGAGATCATGGAGACGAGGTTGTTGGTGGATAGGGTGGTTCAGCTTATCAATGATGGCGTTACGGGTCTGGATATGTTGGAGGTGTTCCTCAGTCGACGCATCCAGCCTCTTCAGGCCCGCGATCACCCAATGTGGGTGTATTCTGGGCCGGATGACACCGCCCGGACCCATCCTGAAGAAGTGCCGTCTGAAACAGTAGCCTCGTGGCTGAGGAGCATCACAGGCAATCAGGACAATCCCAGAGGATCTAGGTGAGTCGTTCCCTTTAGCACCGTAAATCCACCCGACAAGGTACGCTTTTCGTTCCGGCTGCTTCTCATTCATGCTCCGACTGCACTTGGTATTGACTGACTCTTGTTCGACCAATTTATTCTGCAGGTGTTCACTGAGATGCACTCGATGCCCAACGGTGAACAGGCTTTGGAACAGGCCCAGGAGGGGGAGGACAGCATGGAGGATAGTGCCGAGTGGGATTCTCAGGGAAGCGACGAGGAGGTGGAGAGCGAGGAATCGGACGAGGAGGAGGAAGTCGACTCGCCGCCACGCTCCGAGTGTCAATCGAAACAGCAGCATGATCCGGTCGGCGGGCGCGGGAAAGGCATTGGTCCGAGTGTCGGTACTCAGAAGCGCACTCGGACATCGACTCCGGAGCCGACGGAGAAGGTGGCCAAGCGGCCTAAAGTCGTCCCCTCCAAGACCCGGAAGACATTGTCGTGAATCAAGATGGACGTCCCCGTTGCCTCAGGGTGGGTATCTTGTTTGTGTTTATGTAAGTCGACTGAAGGTTTTCTTGATCTGACCGACCAACTCTTGTGTCCTTCTAGCCCCACCTCCGCTGCCACTGACATGGACGTTGACAAGGCGCCAAGAGACGAAGAAGCCACCTCACGAGCTGGTAAGTTCATCAACCTAGTTCTGTTTAACCGAGTGGGTGGTCGATTGACTAAATATTTGATACTTCTCTTCTTATGTAGCTCCGCAAGACATCCTTGTGCTTCCTGACAACAAAGAAGAAGAAGTGCCTCTACAGGAGAGGAGGAAGAAGAGTGTAGGTTCGAGCAGGAGGAGACTTGAAGTCCAAATCCCTGAGTCGACACCGACGCCTGAGGCGATAGTTCGGACTAACGTCATGTTTGCTAACCCGTTGACGACTGATCGTCCGTCGGGGTCGACTGCACAGACGCCCGCTGCACCGGTGCAACTCCACTCATCTGACCCGGCAACTGCTTCGACCCCTCTGGAACCATCCCTCTTTGCTGCATATCAAACTCCGGACGACTCGCCGAGTGCCGCTAGGGAAGCTCTTCGCCAGGAGAATCTTGTCATGGAGCAGGTGAAAGTGATGCATGAAGCTAGTCAGATAGCCTACAATGCCAGCACTGCCCTTCAGACCAATGTCCAGGTCAGTAGAATTCCGACCGAACCTTTGAGTGTTACTTTATATCTAATCACCTACTGGGTGTTCCTTCATTTAGAACTCAGGAGATCTTCAATTTTGCACTTTCCGAATCAGTGGGGACACGTCGAGTGCACCCACTGGGTGTAGTCCCCGAGACCACGGTCGGCTGCTGGCAGTCGACTGAGGTCTGATAATATATCTCTCTGTCTTTTTTTTGAACTCATGCTGAGTATTGATCTGATCCAGTGGGGGCACGCTAAGTGCACCCACTGGGTGTAGTCGCCGAGACTACTGTTGAATATTTGATTCGGCAGTAGTCTTAGAGTAAATATTTTCCTTCATTGTCTCTTATTTCTATCAACTGAAATGTTTGTATTTCCGACTACAGAGGTCTTGTGATCTTGGAGCTCGTCTCACTGAGTTGAAGAAGAAGCATATCAGCGTTGAACGTGACCTCGAACTGGCGAAGAATAATCTGAAGACTGCCCAACAAGAAACGACCATCATGGGAGGTAACCATTCAACTGTTTCATCTGCGTGGTGGACTTTCCGCTGGCTTTCTTTAAGTCTCTTTGAACTGAGTGACTTCGCATAAGTAGATGTGCGTAGTGAAAATTGCCAACTTCAGTCTCGTCTGAAGAGTGTTGTTTCTTTAGAGAGGATGAAGGAAGCTTTGGAGCAGAAGGATCTGGATCTGGCAGCTGCTCAGAAGGAAGCACGCGAGAAGACGAAGCTTGCGGACCAGAAGCTGGCTTCAGTCGGCAAGTTGGAGGACGAGAACGTGAAATTGAAGACGGCCATCTCGGACGCCAATCGTGAAGTCGAACAACTAAGGAAGGACAAGGAGAACCTGACCGCTGAAGTTGATGGTCTCAAGACCAAGAAAGGCAAGCTAGAGTCTCATTTGGATCAACTTGCGGTGAAGCTCATCTTGAAGCTTGAAGGTATGACTGTTCAGTTAGATAACTGTCGTCGACTGAAATTTATAATACTGTTGACTCATTGTTTGTTGTGATGGAACAGAACTCTGTCAGGACTTTGAAGCCGAAACTGGACGGGTCGAGACAGGTCTCGACCCTATCAACTGTCCCATGAAAGATGAAGTTGTGATGAACTTGCTTCGACTGGAATCACGCTTGGACGGTGCAGTCGACTATCTGGCTCGGCTGAAGGCGGCAATGGCCCGAGTGGACACCGAACTCTGGCCTCAGGCGGAAACGTCTCAAGACCTTGAGTCCTTGATGACTCGGCTGAATCAGATTCCAGGCCTAGTGCAAGAGTGGAAGACATCTTCTGCCCGCTGTGGTGCTGATGTCGCCTTGTCTTTGGTCCGAGTGCACTACAAGGAAGCTAAGGAAGACAAGTTGGCAGCTCTCAAAGTGGCAAACACTAAGAGGCACTCCTTCCAGGACTTCATGGACACTTTCCTCGAGGCAGCTGAGGGAGTCCTGGATAAGGGGGTATCCGGACAGCCGGACTATATTCATTGTCCGGACTATAGAAGCATCAAGATACAAGACTCAAGACTTCATCTCATGTCCGGATGAGACTCTCCTTTGCGTGGAAGACAAGGTCGGCGATCTGGATATTATGTTTCCTTCCTTGTAACCGACTCCATGTAAACCCTAGCTCTCCGATGTCTATATAAACCGGAGAGGATGGTCCTTAGAAGGCCGATCACAATTACAATCATACCATCATAGGCTAGCTCTTAGGGTTTAGCCTCTACGATCTCATGGTAGATCTACTCTTGTATTACACATATCTTCAATATTAATCAAGCAGGAAGTAGGGTTTTACCTCCATCGAGAGGGCCCGAACCTGGGTAAACATTGTGTCCCTTGCTTCCTGTTACCATCAGCCTAGACACACAGATCGGGACCCCCTACCCGAGATCCGCCGGTTTTGACACCGACATTGGTGCTTTCATTGAGAGTTCCTCTGTGTCGTCGCTGCAAAGGCTCGATGGCTTGTCTCGTTGTCAAGGACGACTTCACTTTTGGGAGAGCGCTGGCTGTAGGCCAGACTCTCCGGCTTGGCGGCTTCATTATGACCGCCCCATCGACTATCGTGCCGACGATGGTCTCTCGGGTCATCATGCATAACCTTCGCATCGATTCGGAGCTCGCCGAACAGATGGATCCGATGGAGCTCTCCTCTCTTAACGAGCTCTTGGATCGCATCGCCGCTTTGGGAGTCGCTACGGACTACGACCGAATTGGGCTTAAACCCGACCAGAGGGACATTAGATCCCCGCCGGCCACCCATGAGATAGCGGTAGTGGAGGAACCACACGTGGGTAGCCCCTCAACTTTGAGGACGAATTATGTCCGGATCACCGAACTCAGTGAGCCGAACACCCACCCAAAGGAAGACATGACCCAGATCCCGGACTTAGAATCGGGTGTTGGGCCGAAGGGATTAGGTAATTCTTTAGATCCCGAACTGTCGGGCTCGGTACTTCCCGTGCCCCCAGGCGTCAGATCGGATCAGAATCCAGATTCAGCCAACGACGTCCGCTCGGACTTAAACCGTCTCTCCCGTATCTGGCAGGAGCCCCAGGAGATGGTACACTGTTACTGGGCCAGATTTCTCCTTGCTCTTAATAAAGTCAAGGACTGCCACAAGGAGGACGTTGTCTCTCTTTTCTGCAGAAATTGCATGAACAAAGGACTCCTTAATGCTATAAGTCGCCGTGACATAGTGCACTTTACAGACTTGGCAACCATAGTACAGAAGTATTGTGCGATGGAAAGTGCCTGGAAGACCCAAACAGAATTTTGGGATAGTACGGCCCTCACCAGAACCTTTGTCCGAACTAAACGGCCGAACTCCCGTAAGTCGACCAACTCAATTCCCAAGAAACCAAAGCCCGCCCCAGGGCGTGGAACCGTATTGGAAGAATGTCTTAACGGGCCATGTAAGCTTCACAACACGCCGGATGCAACGCCGACACATAGCCTTAGAGCATGTTGGATACTCCGGCAGGTAGCTAAGAGTGGCGAGGCTCTCCTCGAGAACCATAAAGCAGAACCACATCCCGCCAAGGAACACAATACGGTACCGACAGTCTTCGAGACCTTCGCCTCAAACAATAGGCGCAAGCGAGCGCATCGAAGCTCCGTTGAAATTTGCCATGTGGCAAAAATAAATCCGTGGAACGACACTGCTATAACCTTCAATGCCAGTGACGAACCCCAATTCCGGTCCGTCCGGGCGCCGGCTGCTCTGGTCCTCAGCCCAGTAGTGGACGACTTTCGGCTCACTAAAGTACTCATGGACGGCGGAAGCGGATTAAACCTAATCTACGAAGAAACACTCAAGAAGATGGAGATTGACAAAAGCCGCATTGAAAAAAGCGGCACAACCTTCAGGGGAATTATCCCTAGTCGGGAGGCACGGTGTGCGGGAAAAATCACACTCGATGTGGTATTCGGCACCCCAGAGAATTACAGGTCCGAAGAAATCACCTTCCAAGTGGCTCCTTTCAACATCGGATACCACGCCCTTCTAGGGCGGGACGCGTTTGCAAGCTTTCAAGCCATACCCATTACGGGTACATGAAGCTTAAAATGTTCGGACCCAATGGAATTATCACTCTAGCTAGTGATCCGGACATCGCACTCCGCGCCGAAAACAAAACCGCAACACTAGCCTTGGAAGCACTATCCGAAGCCCTAGCGGCAGAAGAATTAACAATGCTGCGCGCCACCGTGGACAGGGACGACGTGATACTCGACAAGTGACCCAAGTCCACCTCATTAAAACCCACAGATGAGATAGTCAAATTCCAAGTCCACCCAACGGACCCCATGAAGACAACTTCCATCGGGACACAGTTGAACCCTGCTATGGACGCCACACTGCGCGACTTCTTACGCGAGAATTGGGATATCTTCGCCTGGCACCCATTGGACATGCCGGGCATCCCACGCGGATTGGCCGAACACAGCCTTAACATACTGAAGGGATACAAACCTGTTAAACAGACCCTAAGGCAATTTTCGGAGCCCAAACGGCAAGCCATGGGGGAGGAGCTAGCCAAGCTACTTGAGGCCGGATTCATCAGAGATATCAAACATCCGGATTGGCTGGCAAACCTGGTAATGGTACCAAAGAAGGACAAATCCTGACGCATGTGCGTCGACTTCAAAGACCTTAACAAGGGTTGCCCCAAGGATCCCTTTCCCCTCCCTCGCATCGATCAAATCATCGATGCGACAGCCGGACACGACTCGCTGTGTTTCCTTGACGCATACTCTAGATA
>NW_021211575.1:0-1493 GCF_002162155.2 Triticum dicoccoides | reverse complement strand
AAAGAAGTTATTTTTCTGAGGTTTGGAGTCCCTAGATATCTTATGACTGATGGTGGTTCACACTTTATTCATGGTGCTTTTCGTAAGATGCTTGCTAAGTATGATGTCAATCATACAATTGCATCTCCTTATCACTCGCAGTCTAGTGGTCAAGTAGAGTTGAGCAATAGAGAGCTCAAATTAATTTTGCAAAAGACTGTGAATAGATCTAGAAAGAATTGGTCCAAAAAACTTGATGATGCATTATGGGCCTATAGAACTGCATACAAAAATCCTATGGGTATGTCTCCATATAAGATGGTTTATGGAAAAACATGTCATTTACCTCTTGAACTTGAACATAAAGCATATTGGGCTATTAAAGAGCTTAATTATGACTTCAAACTTGCCGGCGAGAAAAGGTTATTTGATATTATCTCACTTGATGAATGGAGAACCCAAGCATATGAGAATGCTAAGCTTTTCAAATAAAAAGTCAAACGCTAGCATGATAAAAGGATACAAAAGCGTGAGTTTAACGTAGGAGATTATGTGTTATTGTTCAACTCTCATTTAAGATTTTTTGCAGGAAAACTTCTCTCAAAATGGGAAGGTCCCTACGTTATCGAGGAGGTCTATCATTCTGGTGCTATAAAAATCAACAACTTTGAAGGCACAAATCCGAGGGTGGTTAATGGTCAAAGAATCAAGCATTATATTTCAGGTAATCCTATCAATGTTGAAACTAATATTATTGAAACCATAACCCTAGAGGGATACATAAGAGACACTTTCCAGAACGTTCCAGACTCCGAAAAGGCATAGGTACATGGTATGGTAAGTATACCAACTCCAAAACAACTCTAATGGCAATTTCTATCGGTTTTGGATTATTTCAGAATTTTAGGAAGAAAGAAGTAGTCCGAAAGGGACACGAGGCTCCCACGAGAGAGGAGGGCGCCCCCCTGTAGGGCGCGCCCCCCTGTCTCGTGGGCACCTCGTGTGCCTCTCGGACTCCGTTTTCTTGTATGTTACGTATTTTGGTCGGTAAAAATTCATTATATATACTCCCGAAGGTTTTGACCACCGTATCACGCAAATATCCTCAGTTTTCGTTTCGAGTTGTTCCTGTTGCAGAATAAAGCAAGATGTCTTCTCAGGAATCAGTTGGGGAGAGCCGAGTGTCTCACCCAACGCCAGGTCTAGGAGCAAACGGCGATGCCTATCGCTTTGGACCATCAACGGAGGATGAGATGGAGGCTGATTTGTAAAGGATAGATGCCATGGAGGAAGATCAAGAAGTCACCTCTCGTCCCCAAGCAAATTTCACTATAGGGGAACTACCTAGCCTGGTTGTCCCTGCCTCGGTCATCCCTTCCAACTCTAGATTTCTTTCTTGTGAAAATATGAAAAAGAGTTTCACGTGTTCTCTAGAAGCTATGCGGCATCCTTGGGTAAAAGTAGCTTTGGCCGTTACGGGCAAGCTCCGTAAAGAAATTTTGGACCTCAAACGA
>NW_021211574.1:0-1193 GCF_002162155.2 Triticum dicoccoides | reverse complement strand
TAGAGGAAGTAGTCGTACGTCTTCACGATCCAACCGATCAAGCACCGAAACTACGGCACCTCCGAGTTCGAGCACACGTTCAGCTCGATGACGATCCCCGGACTCTGATCCAGCAAAGTGTCGGGGAAGAGTTTCGTCAGCACGACGGCGTGGTGACGATCTTGATGAACTACAGCAGCAGGGCTTCGCCTAAACTCCGCTACAGTATTATCGAGGAATATGGTGGCAGGGGGCACCGCACACGGCTAAGGAATCGATCACGTGGATCAACTTGTGTCAACTTGTGTGTTTAGAGGTGCCCCTGCCTCCGTATATAAAGGAGGAGAGGAGGGGAGGCTGGCCGGCCAAAGAGGGAGGCGCAGGAGAGTCCTACTCCCTCTGGGAGTAGGATTCCTCCCCCCAATCCTAGTCCAACTAGGATTCCTCGGAGGGGAAGGGAGAGAGGGGGGCAGGCCACCTTCTCCTAGTCCTAATAGGACTAGGGGAGGGGAAAGAGGCGCAGCCACCTTGGGCTGCCCCTTTCTCCTTTCCACTAAGGCCCATGATGGCCCATATGGCTCCCGGGGGGTTCCGGTAACCTCCCGGTAACCCGGTAAAATCCCGATTTCACCCGGAACACTTCCGATGTCCAAACATAGGCTTCCAATATATCAATCTTTACGTCTCGACCATTTCGAGACTCCTCGTCATGTCCGTGATCACATCCGGGACTCCGAACAACCTTCGGTACATCAAAATGCATAAACTCATAATATAACTGTCATCGTAACCTTAAACGTGCGGACCCTACGGGTTCGAGAACAATGTAGACATGACCGAGACATGTCTCTGGTCAATAACCAATAGCGGGACCTGGATGCCCATATTGGCTCCTACATATTCTACGAAGATCTTTATCGGTCAGACCGCATAACAACATACGTTGTTCCCTTTGTCATCGGTATGTTACTTGCCCGAGATTCGATCGTCGGTATCCAATACCTAGTTCAATCTCGTTAACGGCAAGTCTCTTTACTCGTTCCGTAATACATCATCTCACAACTAACATATTAGTTGTAATGCTTGCAAGGCTTATGTGATGTGTATTACCGAGAGGGCCCAGAGATACCTCTCCGACAATCGGAGTGACAAATCCTAATCTCGAAATACGCCAACCCAACATCGACCATTGGAGACACCTGTAGTACTCCTTT
>NW_021211573.1:0-2886 GCF_002162155.2 Triticum dicoccoides | reverse complement strand
CGATTGCAATTACTCCTACATAACTTATGTTGCGTTGTGTCTGGAAAATAATACAACTCACTAAGTCGGCTCTTCCTATTATCATTAAATAAATAGTGCCACCTCGCCTCCTTATAACCAAAACCATCAATCAATTTATATATGTCCTGAAGTTACCCGTTATCGATAGACTCAACAAATCGGCTTGTGAATCAATAAGTAGGGAATGAGGATGATGACGCGAGAAGAAGAGAATGAGTCCCGCAAAAGAAAGGAATGAAGGAATATGCTGCCCTATATGAGCTAATTAAGTGGTGAACAATTATAAAGATGGACGGAAAGCTGCATTGATGAAACCGAAGAAACTTGCTGACATATTAGGGAGGTAACAATGTCTCCCGTTGCAACGCACGGGCATTTGTGCTATTTTTTAATAATAAAGCATGGATTGACTTTTCGGGTTCACCGTCACTTCCATTAATAAAGTTGCAAATAATTGCCCACCACTGCCATAGGTAAGAAAAACGTTTCGCTAAAGATCTGAAAAAAGCCATTAGAAAAAGATCGAAAAGAGAAAGAGCTACCCGACCCAACCCTTCACGACCCTGCCTCCCAAAATCCCAATCCCATCTCGACTCCAGCGCGCCGCCACCTCTTGCCCCGCCCCGCCCCGCCGGCGCTCCGCCTCCCGTCGCCGCACGCCGTTGCCCCTCCCTCGCCGCGCCGCCGGACCGCCTATCGTCGTCGCGCGCTTCCATGGCCTACCCTGCCGCCGTGCCTACCCCTACCGCAAGTGCCCCACACCCGCGCCCATCACCGGCATCTATACGCGCGACCTGTTGCTCCGTCGCCGGGCGGCTGCAGGAGGTGGCCGGCGTCGCCCCGTCATCAAATCCCCTAGCCACTCGATCTCATCCGCCGCATGTTGGCTGCCCGTACAGGATTGACACGCCCTATATCCGGCGACCCGCGGCTACTCCTCCCAGCCCCGGATCTGCTCTCCCGCCACCTGCGACCCACGGCTTCAATGATCCATGCCAAGGGATGACGACCAACTCGTCTGCCCCCTTCCCCGTGCAGCTGCCTCTGAGGCTGCAGCAGCCTTCGCACGAGGCCACTACGGCGCCACCTATGCTGTCCTGAAGTTCCGTCAGATTCGTCAATTTCAGTTTCATCAGTTTTCGTCAGATTAAGTTTCATCAGATTCAGAAAATTCAGTTTCGTCAAAGTTTCAGTTGTCAGTTAATTTCTCGCGCACGTTGGCGCTCGGCGCTCGACGTCGTCCACTTCCTCACATCACTCGAGCCCAAGTGCGTGCAAGTTACACCAGCCTTTGATTTATATATCTACCGTCCACCGATTAGTGACACGAAAAGGTTGGGCGCTCTGAGCTAGAACATAAGCTGATTGATGAGATGAATTAAAATGCTTCTGATTGGTTAGGCCCTCAATATTTCAAACTGAAGTCCAAGGAAGAAGGATCAGGAATAGCAGGTAAGAAGCCCATGAGTTAGGCATGCACGTGCACAAGGTGCTGATACATTGTTCCAGATTTCCAATGGACGCTGGTGTTGTTGGCTGACATCTCCGGAGATGTACATCATGATGGTTACCAAGACACGACAATGATCTAAATGCTACAGACCTGAATGAAATACCATGACTGCAGGTCGTTGCTGATTTGCGTTCGAAGAGGTGCAGCAACCAGAGAGAAGCAACTGAGGTAATCGACGATTGAAAATAAATAAATGATGCACTGATGGATTATCATGTATATAATGCCTATTATTGGAAAGAGTGATGTTTTGCTCTGAAAATAAATGATGCACTGAAGAATAGTGAAATCTTGGCATCCGATGCAGGCTATGCTTTTAACTCAACCAAATCTGCATTGTTAGTTGCTCTTATAGTCTGTTTGTAGCTGATTGGGGGACAAACATGGGCAATGAGCAGCTTATTTTGATGACAGTGCAATCAAGGACTCACATGTTCACTGATGAATCTACCTTTATTTGGTACTGTGTATATACATGAAAATAGTAGCATCGTCTTTGCATGGTTCTTTTCCGAATCAGCAACACTGCATGAGGGTCTTCATCGGCAATGTATATAGTGATGCTTAACTGCTGGTTTGAATTATTTGGATGCTTCAGTTGTCAGACATGTATGTGCAGAGAGTTGAAGCTTTGAAATTACATAATATATCTAATGAATATGCATGTTTATTCATGGAACTATGCTCCATCTGTTTGATCAATTTGTTCGATGCATATGCTCATTCATGCGTTGTCATAGTGACTTGCCTGCGCTCATTGTTGATCGCGAAGAAGTGAGTTGGTCCAGAAATTGCAGCTGAGATGGAGCTCGGCAGGATGGCTAGACAGGCCCAGCTTGGTATTAGTCTTCTCTAAAATTCTATGTAGAAGTTTTTTCCTAGATCCAAGTACATTGTATTATTATTTTGCAGGTGTGATCCACAGAAGAGATCACATTTTCAGTCCAGTCATAAATGATTATAATTTATTTACTCATGTTCATAGTAAATGTTTTTTTAGCAAAGTTCATACTAAATGTTAAAAGGGTCAATCCACAAGATTGTCTGATCCCCGGTTCATTTTTGAACTATGTCCACGTGTTCTATCAAGGATCGTTTTGTCGCATATGGAAATGACAAGCAATTTTCTTACTAGAATTATCATATTTGTAAGGTAGATCACCCATGGGTTCTGCACTTCACTAGAAATAATTTGTAGCCTTGACCTGATAAGTTATTGTTGTTGTATTATGAATTATTCATAGTACGAGACCAAATTTATAGTTTTAGTTTCATACAATTTTTTGTTATTTGATAAATGGAGATTGTCATTATCTTCTGTTTGCATGCCAGAATTTGGCGGTACATTGTAA
>NW_021211572.1:0-1474 GCF_002162155.2 Triticum dicoccoides | reverse complement strand
AAAACAAGAATGACACAAATCTGCGATTAACAGCATGATAGCACATAGAATACATCAACAAACTATGCTACAGCACCCCAACATAACAACAAAGCATATGGCAGTGATCTACAGGAGATGCTTGACAAAAGAGGAACACTGAGCTACGTCTAAATCACACCAAAGCAGGTTCAAACAAGCATGGGAAAAGTGCAAAAGATATCAGGTTGGACATGGCATAAACAGCATCAGGTAGCAATGTTCAGAGCAAGCAATTAACATGCTATAGGAACTTATAATAGCAAAACAAGGCATGACATGATTCTCCTCAAAGCATAGAACAAATGTCCCTTACTGACCATGAGCCAAAAAGGACCAGAAGAAATGATGGCACCCATGTAAACATAGCAAGTTTCGTTAACAGATTCAGCAAACTGGGCATGGCATTGACAGAATTATGAAGGCATCTTCGCGAGCTCGATTCACTCACCACAAGACATTGCATGACAAGTTAAGCATAGCATCAGCAAGAAGACATGTTTATGAAGCTATCCAAGGCAAGAACAAGTTCATAGCATGCAAGGATCAACTACAACAACCTTGGCAAAATTGAATAACATGTAAACAATCTGCCAGGAAACATTTTGTAGCAAAAGTAGAGCACGAAAATGACATGCTAGACTACTCCATAATTTCAAAAAGGGGCATGAATGGATAGAGCATAACCGTATGTTCAAAACATCCTTAATGAAGTATCTCAAAATATACATGGATCTCTCTTTAGCATCAAGTTTACATGGCATAAAAATAACAGCAGAACAGGGACTGAAATCAGCAACATCATGAAGCCTAGTTTGCATGCTTGTGCTAGTCACCACAGAGATCACAAAAATACATGGCATACACCCCTGTAAAGATGGCATGGCATAGTTCAAAACACATGTAGGGCTCAAGTTCATAAGATGCACACATCAATCATGGCAAAAATGACAAAAGTGCATGTTCTGATAAGAATCTGAAACTAACATCACATAGCCCTCTTCCAACAGCATTTCGGGCATCAAGATGAGCTCAAATTAAAATGATGCAATGAGATGAAATGATGTCCTCATCGAGTCGAACAATTCGGTATGCTATACGCCCAAAACGGGGCCATCGGTGCAAAGTTATGGCATGACGAAAATGCAACAAATAATCTGCAGAAAAAGTACTTGGTGAGATTTCGACCTCCTGGAAAACGGATATAGGGTTTGCCCTAGCACGCGAACCGAGGCGCCTCGGGGCGGCGCGGACGACGGCCGGGCCGGGCCGGGAGGAGCTCGCCCGGGGCGGTGGCGATGGCGATGGGCGGCGGCGGCGAGGCGCCGGGATCCGCGGGCGAAGGAGGCGGCGCCGGCGAGAGGCGCGCGGGATCTAGCGGGTCGGCGACGGAGGAGGAGATCTGGGCGGCGGCGGATCGGCGACGATCCGGGCGGAGAGGGCGGCGGTGACTCCG
>NW_021211571.1:0-947 GCF_002162155.2 Triticum dicoccoides | reverse complement strand
CTACCCAGGCCACACAAGTATATTATCTGCCTTACCCATGCCAGAAAGAGTACCTAAAGGGTTGGGAAGTTGTGTTCAAGGTGTCGCCGCATGGTAAGCTACCGGACCCGAACGATGATGATTACTACAACATAAACCCCATGACATACGAGGGAGTGTTCTATCAAGAGGAACATGATGACGTGGTCCGAAACAACGAGGATGATGACTTGGGTTATGTTGACCTGGACCCAAACGACGACGACGCAAGGATTGATGGTGAGGCAGTTGTGAATCAAAGAGACATAATTATGCTTGAAAAGTTAAATGAAGACGCTGACGATGAGGAAGAGCCTCCACCTCTGTCAGACAACGAAGAAGATATGCGTGATAGTGATGATGAGACCGCTCCACAAATAGATTACAATAGTGATGATTCATATGGGTTCTAGAAAATGTAAGTTCTTTTAATGACCATTACAATAGTATGCTTAATGTGCACTTCTGGTATTAATGTTTTTCCTGTAT
This sequence comes from Triticum dicoccoides, assembly GCF_002162155.2. NCBI lineage: Eukaryota > Viridiplantae > Streptophyta > Magnoliopsida > Poales > Poaceae > Triticum > Triticum dicoccoides. The sequence continues at coordinate 440 of NW_021211571.1, read as the reverse complement.
GCTTGTTTAATTGATATCCTTACTAATTGTTTATTCTCTTCTCAATGCAGGTTTGCTAATCATGGGCAAGTCCAGTGGTGCCAGTTTCCTCAGTAAACTCAAAGGAGGACTTACTCGGAGTGGACGAGCCCACAAGGTTCCCTCCCAACTACGCGAGGATGGCACCTCACAGGGAGGTGGAGGGGTCGGGGGAGGAGACCCTAGAGGAGGAGGCGGTGGGGGGAGAGCCCCTAGAGGAGGAGGAGGTGGGGGGAGAGGCAGCCGGGGCAAAAAACTCCGGGCCGTGTCCGAAATAGGAGGGTCTTCTTCGATGCCCTCCCATACAGAGGCACCTTCTGAGTCTGAGGAGGAGGAGTATGTTCCTGATGGCAAGGAGGAGGAGGCCGAGGAGGAGGGTGAGGAGGAGGAGGCTGAGGAGGAGGGTGAGGAGGAGGAGGCCG
>NW_021211570.1:0-585 GCF_002162155.2 Triticum dicoccoides | reverse complement strand
GGCGAGGGCGAGGGCGAGGGGGAGGGTCAGGGCAGCGGCGGCGGCGGCAGTGGATCGAGAGGGAGAGGGAACTGGCGAGGGGGAGAGGGAAAGGGGGGATCGGGCGAAGGGGGAGAGGGAAGGGGGATCGGGTGAAGGGGCACAATACTAATGGCGCACCTCACCGTGGTGCGCCATTAGCATGTCCATACTAATGGCGCACCTCACCGTGGTGCGCCATTAGTATTTTTTTTATTTCAACTCGAGCCAACAGGTTATGTACCACCAGAACTGATCCACATCAAGTCCCCTCTACTAGCTCGACTGGTCAGTAGCCAGTTCTCACACTAGGAGGTCCTGGGTTCGACTCCCAGGCTCCACAATTTTTTTTAGCATTTAAAAAGCTGTTTCATACTTATTTGTGTTTAAATATGTTCAAACTTGTTTAAATAATAACAATAATATTTTTTTATAAGACAGTAGCATTTAAAAAGCCGTCTGATACTTATTTTTCTTATAAGACGGTGCGCGGGGTGCGGGGGGTCGGCGGCGGCGGTTGAGTAGGGGAATCGAGGGTGCGGGGGGTCGGCGGCGGCGGCCGGTGGA
>NW_021211569.1:0-624 GCF_002162155.2 Triticum dicoccoides | reverse complement strand
GTGTTGATGACCGACACGTAAACGCACCCAGGGTTCGTTAATCATGGAAATCACTCCGCGACCCCAAAACAATGAGTAATAGTCCATGAAATGGGCCATAATCGGCCAAAACTGCCAGTGTTGATGACCAACATATAAGTGCACCTTGGTGTTCAATAACTATGGAAATTGCTTCAGGACCTCAAAACAGTGAGTAATAAACCAAGAAACGGGCCAGAATCGGCCAAAACTGCTAGTGTTGATGACCGACACGTAAACACACCCCAGGGTTCGTTAATCGTGAAAATCACTCCGGGACCGCAAAACCGTGAGTAATAGTCCAAGAAACGGGCCAGAATTGGCCAAAACTGCGAGTGTTGATGACCGACACGTAAACGCACCCCAGGGTTCGTTAATCGTGGAAATCACTCCGGGACCACAAAACAGTGAGTAATAGTCCAAGAAACGGGCCAGAATCGGCCAAAACTGCAAGTGTTGATGACCGACATGTAAGCGCACCTTGGGGTTCATTAACTATGGAAATTGCTTCTGGACCTCAAAACGGTGAGTAATAATCCAAGAAACGGGCCAGAATCGGCCAAAACTGCCAGTGTTGATGACCAACATGTAAGCGCACCTCGGGGT
>NW_021211568.1:0-1137 GCF_002162155.2 Triticum dicoccoides | reverse complement strand
AAGCCTGAGACTGAGTGCTTTTATTGCAAGGGGAAGGGTCACTGGAAGCGGAACTGCCCCAAATACTTAGCGGATAAGAAGGCCGGCAACACCAAAGGTATATTTGATATACATGTGATTGATGTGTACCTTACCAGTACTCGTAGTAACTCCTGGGTATTTGATACCGGTGCCATTGCTCATATTTGTAACTCACAGCAGGAGCTGCGGAATAAACGGAGACTGGCGAAGGACGAGGTGACGATGCGCGTCGGGAATGGTTCCAGAGTCGATGTGATCGCCGTCGGCACGCTGCCTCTACATTTACCTACGGGATTAGTTTTGAACCTTAATAATTGTTATTTAGTGCCAAGTTTGAGCATGAACATTGTATCTGGATCTCGTTTAATACGAGATGGCTACTCATTTAAGTCTGAGAATAATGGTTGTTCGATTTATATGAGAGACATGTTTTATGGTCATGCTCCGATGGTCAATGGTTTATTCTTAATGAATCTCGAGCGTAATATTACACATGTTCATAGTGTAAATGCCAAAAGATTTAAAGTTGATAACGATAGTCCCACATACTTGTGGCACTGCCGCCTTGGTCACATTGGTGTCAAGCGCATGAAGAAGCTCCATGCCGATGGACTTTTAGAGTCTCTTGATTATGAATCGTTTGACACATGCGAACCATGCCTCTTAGGTAAAATGACCAAGACTCCGTTCTCCGGAACAATGGAGCGAGCAACCAACTTGTTGGAAATCATACATACCGATGTGTGCGGTCCAATGAGCGTTGAGGCTCGCGGAGGATATCGTTATGTTCTCACCCTCACAGATGACTTGAGTAGATATGGGTATGTCTACTTAATGAAACACAAGTCTGAGACCTTTGAAAAGTTCAAGGAATTTCAGAATGAGGTGGAGAATCAACGTGACCGAAAGATAAAATTCTTACGATCAGATCGTGGAGGAGAATACTTAAGTCACGAATTTGGTACACACTTAAAGAAATGTGGAATCGTTTCACAGCTCACGCCGCCTGGAACACCTCAGCGAAACGGTGTGTCTGAACGTCGTAATCGCACTCTATTGGATATGGTGCGGTCTATGATGTCTCTTACCGATTTACCGCTATCATTTTGGGGATAC
>NW_021211567.1:0-1139 GCF_002162155.2 Triticum dicoccoides | reverse complement strand
ATCCGTATGACATGGTAAAAACAGAAACTGCTTCTTTTATTCCATCGTCATACACACCATACAGGGTTTAGTACAAGACCAAACAAAGTACTATTACGGTGAGAAAAGGATTACATCTCATCGGAGGCATTCCAAGCTCCTATACATTATTTTTCTACACCTCCGGAAAGAGTACAAACTAGGTCATATCCCACGAGTCACGCGGGACGATAGACGACACAGCTAGTGCGAACTAGTGATACTACCACTAACTCAGACCGATCCGTAGTAGTCCTCGTAAAAGTCACCTCCATAGCCTGGAAGCTCAACATGATCATCCGGAAACAGACGATCTCGCGGAGCTTGTGGACCATAGGGGCTAGGATGAGGTCTTGGACCAACAGACGGTGGCCTGCGGGGACCGCGAGGTGGGGTGATGCCTCCTACATCACGCCAAACCATCATGTCTGGCAGAGCAGATCTCACAGGATAGAGATCGCGCATATCTGAATATCCAGCTTGCACCGCCGGTGCGAACCGAGTCAAAGTAGCCCAGTGGTCAGCACGGGTATTGAAAAGCTCTAACCTTAAGGCCCGATTTTCACGGTCCTTATCCTCGAGCATCTCAGCAGTGGTGCGAGTCCGTGAATCCTCTTGAGTGGGGTCAGCATAGATAGCTTGGAGATACCCTTGTGCTCCCGGAAGTGATCCTGGCATATACCGGAAATCAGAGTCCCGAAATAGACCAGATCTGACTCGCATAATGGTCATCATAGAGTAGGCGGCGTCCTGCACAACCATCTCAATAGTAACCCCGAGTCCATAAGAGCAGTGAAGGGGCTCGGTGGATCCAGGATAAGATGGAAATATCCTGACAGTGCAGAGATACTGGCTTTGATTAAAGTCCCGAAATTGCTCTTCGACCGTGTACTCAGGATACCAGCGGTATCCAGCCTCAGTCATTACCCTGACCAACTTGGCAGTATGGCCGGGTACATCTAGGCATCGAGTCAGGCGAACCACTTGATTGAGGTCGCGAGTGGCCATCTGAAAGCACAATCATAATGCAAAGGCATTAGAATTTCTAGCAAAATTTCGGCAGCATAACAGCTGTAAATGTTCAAGAAGGATTTTGAGACATTTGACAAAGGATTTCGTAC
>NW_021211566.1:0-1075 GCF_002162155.2 Triticum dicoccoides | reverse complement strand
TGGGTGAGTTCTCTTCAGAAGCACAAGTCCATTCTAGTTTCATGAATGATTTAACTCATGGCTTCTTCCATTCTTGTTTCATGCATGATTGTAGAAATTCTATCGAGTTCTTCCGAAGCACAGGGCTAGAGCGGACCAGATCGTGCTGCGCCAGTGCAAGAAGAAGGCCCGCCAGATGCAGTACGAGGTGCGCTATGTGGCCATCTCCACATACTACCACGACGTTCTTGGTGTGAAGATGACCAAGGAAGAAGCGCGGAGGATGGGCATTACCTTGGAGAGGCCCGAGTTCTTGGCGGTAAGTATAAAAGATTTTTCATTATGCTTTCATATATTATGCTTTCATTATGCTTTCATTACCTTGTGGTACATTATGCTTTATGCTTTATGCTTCCATAACACCAATTTGGACACACCTACATGCCATTATGCTTTTATTATGTAGGTGTGTCCAAATTGGTGTTATGGAAAAGACGAGTCCTGGGCGGCATTGGTGGATCTTTGGTGTGATGAGGATGGAGCCTAGGCGGCTATGAGAACCAAAAATAAGGCTAACCGAGGGACAGAGGGAGTACATGCTCAGGGAAACCGAAACCACTATCTCCACAAGGTAGTTAATGTATGACTAACCCCATTAAACATTCTTCTTCTTCTATTTACCATCACTTTCTTATGTATGACTAACCTCTGTTTGGTGGTGCAGGAGGAGAAACTGAAGCGGCCGCTCTCACACATGAAGGCGTGGGAGATCGCCCATACGCAGAAGGACTCCAAGCATGGCGAGCCCAAGTACTACGGCAAGAAGACCGCGGGGAGGAAGAAGGCCTACTCCGAAGCGTATCTGAACTTACATCCTGACACACCTGACCCCATTGCGGCGCCACTGGCCGACAGGGCGGTGGTGAGCATGGGGCCCAAGGAGCACGGTCGGGAGGCGGTTCTCGATGCTGTGATCACTCCTAGTATCTCCTACACACAGCTTCGTCGGATCGACCCGAGCCTGAGCCAGTGCACGAGCCAGCGCACGAGCCAGCCAGTGACCAGTGCACAGTCCCTCTTTCAGGAGCAACAATCT
>NW_021211565.1:0-1014 GCF_002162155.2 Triticum dicoccoides | reverse complement strand
ACGTGGAGCTCGTTTGGAGCTGTTGGAGGATTCACCATCATCATCGTCGTCTTCTGGTGGGCACGTCGATCGCCCTATGTTGCATGGCATCGATTCGCGTGCCCATGCATGGTCACCCGACGAGCCCGTCGCGCCGAGCATCTCCACTGCTCGGTCCGTTTCGCCAGCGGCCGCCGAGTCGCCCGCGGCTCGGCCCGTCACGCCGTCTTCGCCTGCGGCTCGGCCCGTCACGCCGTCTTCGCCCGCGGCTCGGGTCCTCACGTCGCCTTCATCAGCGGATCGGCCCGCGACACCGGCCGTGCCACGGCCCACTATGCCGAGCTCGCCATCGGCCCGGTCTGTGATGCCGGAGTCGCCAGCTGCTTCGTCTGCTCTGCCGGTTTCGCCGGTGGGTCGGCCTTCTTCGCCAACCGAGTCCGAGGCTACCGTGACTGGCTCCTCGTCACTGGCTGACTCGTCAACGTCGCCGTCCTCCAGCCCGTTGCAGGCTGCTCCGTCTACCTCGGTGGTTCCTGTGTCCCGACCACATACACGCAGTCGCAGTGGCATTTTCAAACCTAAGGAACGTAAGGATGGTACGGTTGCTTGGTTGGATGCTTGTTTGGCTGCTGCTGTTGCGGATCCATCTTCTGAGCCTCGCTCATATCAGGCTGCCCTGCGCATTCCACATTGGCGAGAGGCTATGGAGCAGGAGTTTCATGCTCTTCTTCGTAACAAGACATGGACTCTCGTTCCTCCACCACCACGGGTAAATGTTATTGACTCAAAATGGGTATTCAAAGTGAAGAAGCATTCGGATGGATCTATTGAGCGTTACAAAGCGCGACTTGTTGCTCGCGGTTTTCGGCAGCGTCATGGTCTTGACTATGAGGACACCTTCAGTCCTGTCGTCAAGCCTACCACTATTCGGCTTCTTCTCTCCATTGCTGTTTCTCATGGTTGGTCACTTCGTCAACTTGATGTGCAGAATGCTTTTCTACATGGATTTTTGGAGGAAGAGGTTTATATGAAACA
>NW_021211564.1:0-5168 GCF_002162155.2 Triticum dicoccoides | reverse complement strand
CCATAGTTCGATACACGCCCCTTGGGCCCATACTGGTTACATTCTTGATGTAGGAAAAAGAGTGAAACAAAAGCAACGTTGCAGCAATCTGCAGAGGCAGACCCCTAGCAGCACCCCGAGCCTAGCCGGATTCTTCCTCGCGCTTCATGGAGGCGCGGCGGCGAGATGACCCACCGCCGCCTTCAAAGCAAGCGTGGCGGCGCGGCGGCGTGGCAGCCGATCATAGCCACCACTGCTGGAGCTGTCGCCGAAGGAGGAGCCGCCGCAGCTGGACAAGACACGGAAACCGGGTATGCCACATCATTCTCTCTGAGACATCGCTTCTCCGAAGAAAGAACACTGTCGTGCAGACTCCACATAGCACCGGTTGCAGCACTGAGCATATTTGTCGGTAGCATCGCCCTACCCGCCACATGCACCCTCCTCGAGATATCCTTAGGTGAAGGTGGCCCGTCCTGAGCACGGATCGTACTCGGTGTCGGCTGGCTCACACCGGCGGCCTTTTTAGTCGGCCGTTTCCGGCCCTTCTTCTTGATCTGTTGTAATGGGACTGAGTTCTGCTCACAGACCGCCTTCTCGAGCGTGTTGGGGCTGATAATATTTGGCACCTCCACTATCTGAGGCTCAGTGAAGGCAGCAGCTCGAGGCGTCTCCTGAGAACTGAACGCCAGACGACGCCTGTTGCAATTGGGTTTCTCTGCTGTACCAGCTAGATCACGGTCGTCTTGTTTGGGTTCTTGAGAAGGAGGCCCGCAGAACTCGTCACCGTACCCATGTTTGGCAAAGTACTTATCGACGTTGGTAAATGTACCATCGTCGTTGTCGTCGTCGTCCGGATCTTGTGCCATATGCATGTCCGGATCCTGTGCCATAGGGATGTCCGGCATGTCCGGTAGCGTTGCGGCGTTCTTGCCATGGCTTGGCGCCGGCACGACTGGCGGTCTTGTCTGTGGGGTGGTGTCCCCCGCCAGCAAATGAATCTGGCTCTTCGGCCAAAGCAGGGGCCAGCTTACGCAGGCGCTGAGGGTCATCTCATCTTCTTCGTCAGCCCCAACGGGTCGAATCGGAGGTAACAGCTCGTCGCAGCCTGGCAGCACCCGAACCACTTCAACCCTATACATTGTGGGTGGCATCGGATTACCGTGGAACACGGGGTTGCCCGGTTGAACGATTTTGCCCTTGGCGACATCGACCAACTCGCCACCCACGAAGTGCAGGAGAGTGCAAGGAACGTCGGCGGCGCCCTGCGAAAACATGTAGGGTGTCAGGGATGCCCAGTCAAAGGCAAGGAGATGAAGTCCTCGGCCGAGAGGCTTAGTTACCGTGATGCCGTCGAGCTTGGCTAATGTCGAGGCACCGCCAACAGCGGGCGTGCAACTGACGGAGGGGCCGCTTGCTGGCGAGGTACCGGCCGGCGTACACCCGGGTGCATTAAGCTCCAATGCCGGCGTCGGAGACACCAATACCGCCGCCGCCGGAGACACCAATGGCGCCGCCGCCGTAAACACCAATACCGCCGCCGCCAGAGACACCAATGGCACCGCCTGCATGTTGTGTGAGTTGCTGGCCGTGAAGCTGGAAATCGGGAGCGGCCCCTGTTGGCCACCCGCAATCCACGTCGTTATCCCATGAATCGAGGTAGGCATAATGCCGGTAAGCGTCGATCCCAGTTGTTGTTGCACTAGCTCTTGGACCATCTCCGGAATCCGCGCCACTTGCGCCTTGAGTGCTTCAACCTCGCGCGACTGGCTTTCCGAGCTGGTCTTTTTCTCCTTTCACCCACCAGCGCCATAGTATGACGACCATTTTGTGGACAAGCCTTTGCCGGCCACACGACCACCTGACGTCGGCTTATTGAGCTTATCCCTGTTTTTCATTACGTTCAATGCCCTATTCAAAGGGGTGTTGAAAGGGGATCTCTGAGACGACCCCGCGCTACTGCTTTCTTTGTCCTGCGGAAGGAACGTGAACCATTTAGAAATATTGGGGATTAATTAGAATGCAGCCATATGGAGCTAATTACGCGGGGGTGTATCCCTTACCAGAAAAAGCTCAAGCTCCTTGGTCTTCGGATCCGTGGTAAGCTCCTTTGTTAACGGGTCCTCCTTGTACCGGCCCTGAGAAAGTTCTTGTTCTGCTTGTCACGGTATTTCTCGAAGCGGGGCGGTAGGCCTTGCTCGGCACGCTCCGCATCCTCCTTGTCCCATACAGGCTCCGCCACTCTGTAACCGCTGGGACCGAGTTGGTGGACCCCTATGTTCAACTGCCGCATTTCTTTCCCCCACTGACTTGATTCGGAGGTTGCGGGGCTCTCGCACTTGATCTTGAACTCCTTGTAGTCATCTTCACTCATCAAAGGATATTTCGCCTTGATCTTCTCATAACTATCACCTTTGTCAATCATTGCCTTCACCGTGCTTTTCCAAGTAGACAGGGCCGTGCTCATCGTCGTGAGGGCGGCACCATTCACTTTATTACCCGAGAGGCGTGTGTTTGCGAACTCAGCAGGGAACTTGTATCGTTCGTGAAACTTCGTGAAGACGAGGCTGTGCAAATTCCCTCGGTCCTTATGCCTTAGGTTCTCGGTGTTGATCGAGGCGGTGCTCCGGAGAATGCACCCGAGCTGAATCGAGTACCCCTTGACTACGTGTTTGGGCGCCGTCGGATGCCCGTCGGAGTTCACTTCAGTAAATTCCTTCCTGGCGGTGCCCAGCACGTTCGGGCGCCGGTCCTTCCGTTGCCTCTTCGGTTGGCTGCCATCTGTGTGTGCGCCGCCATCATTAGTGGTGGCATCCGCGGCGCCATCATCAGTGGTGTCATCCCCGACGCCACTAGGGGTTGTGTAGTCAGGATCGGTGTCTTCCGCGGCGTCCTCATAGCAGTTTGGTTCTTCCTCGAACTCCTGAGACAGCTCCCAGAATTGCTTGCCGCCCGAACCGCCGGCCTCATTGTTGTGGGCCATGTTTCGGTCTAAATAGGAAAAAAGTTTGGTCAAAAAGTTGGTTATTGTCAAGGAACAAGATCATGGTCTCATCATTTAGGGTTTGTCGACACCGAGGCATCCTAAAAGCTAAGCTTTTATCATTTAGGGTTTGTCGACGCCGAGGCACCCTAAAAGTCTAAGCGTACATCATTTAGGTTCTCATCGACACCGAGGCACCCTAAAAGCCAATGTTTCATCATTTAGGGTTTGTCAACGCCGAGGCACCCTAAATGCTAAGTTTTCATCATTTAGGGTTTATCGATGCCTAGGCACCCTAGGTTGGGCCTAATCACTTGGCACTAATCAGTTGGCTCTATTGCCACCTATGTTGGGTTTATTATCTAGGGTTTATCGATGCTGAGGAGAATTTCTAAGTTGGGCCTAATCACTTGGCTCTATTGCCACCTATGGTTTAATGCAGCAAGAATAAAGGGGCAGTTGATTCTACTTAATTAAGTACTAAGATACCCCGGCCCATGCATTAGTAGCAAGTACCTCATATGTCCGATTTTTAGCAAAGTCATGCTAAAATTCACGGAAAATTTCAGCATGACCTTTGCTGAAAATAGGACATATGGAGTACCTGAATTTGCCGGAACGGAAGTTAATCGACATTCCGGCAAACTCAAGGGCCTCTCGGGGTACCTGCAAAATCATCACAACACGAAGGGCCTCTCAAGGGCCTCAAGCAGCAGGGGCGTCTCCCAGGACCCCATTTTTTTGCTAAATTTCTTTGAGCAACAATTAGAGCAGAAAATTTAGCATATTTCTATACAATTTTTTTGTACACATAAGATAGAAATGTAGTGCTGAAAGTTTAATGCTTACAAAAGACTTGCTGAAATAGTGAAAAATATGGAGTCACCAAGCTGGCTAAGAAACTCCCAAAGTCCACTAGCAAATCCAAGATCTAATCCTGTTACACACATCATAACAATTTAAGATAATTAGGATAAGGGTAGTAGGAAATGAAAAAGAAAGAGCTCAAAAAACAATCACAACAGAAAAATAATAAAAACCTAGTCCTAGAAGAAAATAAATCCTAAAAGAAAAGAAATCCTAAAATCTGGAGCAAGTCCTAGCAGTAGTAGTCCAACTAGATGGCCACCACTACTACTCCTATCTCTGTTTAGCATCATCCACACGATAGTCCATTGGAATTTTGTTTGACACAACTGAACATCAAAGAAGGTGTCGTAGAAGCAGCTGCTACTGCTAGCTCCACTACATACATACTAGCCACTCTAAAACTTGTTTAAATCATTCACCCAACTCTAATCAATTCAACTACGAGTTGCTGATTCGACAACCTACAAACTGATGACAAATTTATCTGCCATGACCACATCCAGGAACAGTTCTATTATAACACAATATTTTAGGGAAACACACAAAAGAAAACAATTCTTGTAATACATTGTTAACAGGGCATGGATTTTACTCCTACAGCAAGAACAACAACCCTGGGAGAAACACATGCTCAAAAATCAAAAGCTTCTGCAATAAATAAATAAAGACAATTCCCAAAACTTGCTAGTAAAATAGTACTATGTGTACTAGAGGAGTCTTGTCAAGCACACAAATGCATATTCAGAAACCAAAACAATGATAAGTATAGGCAAGTGTAACTGGTCACTGAAGTAGCTCATGTCATTGCTTCTATCTGTCATGGACTGGTTTTCTGTAACCGATACAATTCAGTTGAGTTTTAGGGTTGACTAATTGCGCCCTTGTAAGTGCCTAGCAAACAGATTACAGGAATGGCATAAAGAAAGGAACATGCCAATGCACTCCAGGTTTTGCAGCAAGTTGTACTTAAAATATTCACCTTAGACAATCCATGACTGTTATTGCGTTAGATAATGCAAACAAGAACAGAAGGCAACTTTGCTTATATAGAAATGTTGGCAAATGCAAACTCCCAAGACTAACCAGGAAGCATCAGACGCCGATGCATAACACTGCTCACTCGCTTACACACACTACCGCCCTAAAATTCAGAACATAACCTAGTACTTGGCGCGTCGGCTCAATCAGGCATAACTTAGAACATAACCTAGTACTTTGCTTATATAGAAATGTTGCACGGGCGACGGACGGTGGAGGCAAAGCCGCTCGGCGAAACAGAAGGCGGTGGCGACGGCGAGATGGGGTCGGTCGGAGGAAGAAGACATGCTCCGGTGGG
>NW_021211563.1:0-1817 GCF_002162155.2 Triticum dicoccoides | reverse complement strand
TCATATTTCATATAATTTGAAGAAGTCATTTTATCTTCTCTCGTGAAAATCATTGAGTCGCATAAAGTTTCAGAATTGGAATATTTCCAAATGAAATTCAAATATTCTCAACACCCCTTGTCATTTAAAATGGAAGAAGTCATGTCATCTTCTCTCCAGGGTTTTTGTGATGAAAGGAATTTGAATTCCCGAAGATCATAAAAGCAAAATTGAAAGTTTGGGAAAGTCCTTTTATTCCCTCTCATTTAACTTTCAAAAGGTTTTGAATTCACTCACTTTCAGTCAATCAATCAAGCAATCAATCAAATCTATCTATTTGTTTATAACATTCCAAAATTTGGAATTTTGGGATGTTACAAACTACCACCCTTAAAATGAATCTCGTCCTCGAGATTCGGAGAGGCTAGAAAGAATAGGTTAGGGTTTGGGGTCTTCTCAAAGTCCATCGATTATCTCTGAGGTCTCGGGTGCTACCACCCTTAGAAACATTGTTACGATTCCATCAAAACTCATATACTCCATCCTTTTCGTTGACAGTGTCAGTCTTCTCAGATATTAAGGATAATCCCTTCTCTGGGCTCTTCCGGTAGTGGCATAACCTTTTCCTCAATTCCTTTGTCCTTTCATCTTGGTAAGGTTATCCTGAAATTGGGTCTTCTTAGCTGACGGTCTGGCGCCAAGACTAAACAACTATCGATATCTCGTGGTGGTCAACAATTTATGGTTTCTCCTGCAGGAAAGGGTCTGGGTTGAACCTCACCGTATAACCTACGGTTGGCAACAACTGCCGTGTACAAGGGAAAAAAATACCTATACCTTTCTAAGGTTCAAACAAGGTTTTCATCGTCGTCTCTCCACTATAGGTAAGTCACTCAGATTTACCATCCCATATAGCAAAGCGAATAATAAGAGTAAGTCGGTATGGTGATCAATCCATCCCGCACCCAAATCATTTCCTTGTACATGGTTTAGCGAATCTCGCACTCTAACACTCGGTCATCCTCACAAGCATTGCAGAATTTCTCTTATCGACGAACTAAGTTCGGATAATCCATGGATTCTGCAAGCCAGACAAACATCTATCGTTCCTTCACAACTCTCAGGTTTTACGTAAACTCCTATAAAATCGCCTGTCGATAAAATCGTAACTTCTTCCAGGGTTTTTCCTTCAGCAAGAATGTGCTTGCTTCTTCGCAGGTCCGGGGCCTGTGGGTTATGGCCCATCTCATCACTTGTAGTCCTTGAACTTATCATCGGGCAACTGTTCATTATTCCAACTTCCAACTTCCTAGTATTCTTAATTCCATCCAATCGTAGGGACTTTCTTCCTTTGGCACCAAACTAGGACATGATTACTCTGACTCATCATGGAGTTTCCATTGCTCCATATTACCAACATCATACCTCCGTTATATCCAATGGTAATTTATCTCTTCATCCTCGTGGGATTTTCCCACATACCAAGATAAAAACTTATACTTATGAAGTCCATATTCACTTCGTAGAACATCATTATCCTTTCTGCGGTCAAGCGTCCTTACAAGGGAATATTGGCCATCTCTGCATGGCACTTCTTCAACTGGGAACCGTGAAACACGTCTTGAACTCCTGACAGTCCTTCGGGTAACTCAACTTGTAGGCCACTTCCCTCATACACTCCAAAACTCGGTATGGTCCTACAAATCTCGGGGCTAACTGTCCCTTAACTCCCATCCGTTTAACTCCTCGCAGAGGGGTCACACGAAGACATGCTCTATCTCCAATTTCATAGACTACCTCCTTGAGTTTGTGAGTCTACATAACTCTTCTACCTGGAC
>NW_021211562.1:0-1161 GCF_002162155.2 Triticum dicoccoides | reverse complement strand
AGTTGATTGAGCCATATGTATGTGTTGTTCCTACCTTGCTATGCCTGCTATGCTTAGAGTCGTGTCAGGTCTGGTTCATCTGGGTGATGGGCTAGAGTGAAATGTTATGTCGGTAATGAGAGTGGTGTGGTGAACACGATTTGGTAAAGGTATCGATGAGAGGCCATGTAGGAGTACATGGTGGGTTGTTTCATTGAAGCCGACCTTAAGCACTGAGATCTGTATGTGTGATTTAAGAATCAGCTACTACCATGCATTGGGCCCGAAACCAATGGACCCTCTCGGCTTCTTATTCACCCTAGTTCTCCGTCCAGGAGTTGCAAGTAGTTTCTGGTGTTTGTAGCCTACTGGAGGCCGTGGACAGCGCTGACCGTAGGGGTGGGCTGTGATGCGGTAGGTACGTGGCCGGGTGTACCGAATACCCGCTAGGTATCTCGGGAACCCTGTTCACATCGTTCGGGGCTGTATAGGAAACCTCGGCCGGACTCCCTGCGGATGGAACCTGAATAGGCGATAAACCTGGACTGGAGGCTTAGGTGATTAGGTAGGTCGTGGCCGACACCCACGTTGGGCTTCCGCTTGAAGGTTGCCGAGTACATGTCGTGTAAACGACGATAAGTGGTGAGAGCGTGTATGAAGAGGTACACCCCTGCAGGGTTAACATGATCTATTCGAATAGCCGCGTCCGCGGTAAAGGACTACTTGGTTGCCTATACAGTTCATAGACAAGTAAATGGAAACTACTAAAAGCCTCAAGATAAGAGTGAGTGCCGAGGATGGCTCTTCCGTAGGAAGACGGAGGTGGATCCTCGGTGGTGTATTGAAGTGGTGAGTAGTGGACTCGTGTGCGCAAAACATTTCAAGTTGGAGTATCGTAGGATAGCCTAGCCAAGAGTCAAAGCTGGCTTGCTGCAATAACTCCACCAACCCTTCTTGATAACATGCATGTATGTAGGATCTGATGTAAGACTTGCTGAGTACCCTTGTACTCATGTTGCTATAATCTACATTTTTACAGAAGACGCTGCAACCCCTTCTGATGGGTTCTATGTAGACGTTGACATCAACGAGTAGGCTAAAGACCCAGGTGGTGACCCTGAGCTTGTGAAGGACCACGTAGTATAGCTAGGCTTTCCAAGCCTCCTTTATTTTACTAGATGT
>NW_021211561.1:0-1054 GCF_002162155.2 Triticum dicoccoides | reverse complement strand
GCATGTCGAACGAATTCCACATATTTCTTCCGGATAACCCATGCAGAAAGGTAGAACTGGCAGAGTCACAATGTAGAATCGAGAACCCATCGAGAGCACTCTGATTGTGATCTTTCGATCAGCGAGGAACATCTGCCATAAGCGGTTCATAGTATTTGGAGGAAAGGAATACCACGAACATCGAGGACTAATGCAAAGGTTACTAATAACCTAAAGGAACGAGCAAAACTATCAACATGAAGCAAGTAGGGTGAATCTCGGGTTCAAAACCCAGGGATAGAATACCTACTACTAAATGGCATCACGGGATGCTTTCGATAATGACGGCCAGAGTCATCACACTGGAACATAAATCATGGCTAGACTACTAGATGATCCCCTGAGACACCTAGGGTCATAATAATAACTCCAACATAAAGGTTGAGGCAGTAGAGTACCTCAGCTCAACAATTTGTGTGATTAACCTAGCCTAAAAGACATTGAAACCGGAGCAAAAGGATTTGCAAATGCATCAGACTCTTTAGAAACCTGGGATGACTCGGACAGCATAACGGCTGTAAATGCTCGGAAAAGATTTGAGACATTCATAAAAATGGTGGCATAACCACTTAGAAGCACAATATCAAGGTTCCGAGATCAACAATTATCATACGGAAGTAGTAGGAACTGAACTGAGACTTAAATCCAACAATCTTATAAGTCCACTGATTAGTAACACGTGATCCTGATAGAAAGAAGAGATAGCCTAGTTTCTTAACCCCGTAGGAAAGATAAGATGACTCAGATCAGAAGGGCATGAGGTATAAGGAGTAAAAGAGCCTTACGTTCCATCCCACAATCAATTCCCTTATATAACTAAAGAATTTCTAGACTCAACTTCGACCAGTTTGGCTTGGTAATCCTACAGGCAGTCAAGCTCTGATACCAACGCTGTCAGGACCCCGACTCAATGCCACATCGATCTAGCATGTAACACCTCATATCACTTTGCGGCCTCACGCACGGTATTCCCACGGGTGTCGCCTTACCTTTGCCCGGGACCGTTTGCGCCTTT
>NW_021211560.1:0-2673 GCF_002162155.2 Triticum dicoccoides | reverse complement strand
AGTTATATTTACTTGTGATAAGTTCAGACCTTATATTGTTGATTCTAAAGTAACTATTCACACGGATCATGCTGCTATTAAATATCTTATGGAAAAGAAAGATGCTAAGCCTAGACTTATTAGATGGGTTCTCTTGCTACAAGAATTTGATTTGCATATTATTGATAGAAAAGGAGCTGAGAACCCCGTTGCAGACAACTTGTCTAGGTTAGAGAACGTTCTTGATGACCCACTACCTATTGATGATAGCTTTCCTGATGAACAATTAAATGTCATAAATGCTTCTTGTACTGCTCCATGGTATGCTGATTATGCTAATTATATTGTTGCTAAATTTATACCACCTAGTTTCACATACCAGCAAAAGAAAAAAATTCTATGATTTGAGACATTACTTTTGGGATGACCCACATCTTTATAAAGACGGAGTAGATGGTGTTATTAGACGTTGTGTACCTGAGCATGAACAAGAACAGATCCTACGCAAGTGTCACTCCGAGGCTTATGGAGGACACCACGCTGGAGATAGAACTGCACATAAGGTATTGCAATCCAGTTTTTATTGGCCTAGTCTCTTCAAGGATGCCCATAAGTTTGTCTTATCTTGTGATGAATGTCAAAGAATTGGTAATATTAGTAGACGTCAAGAAATGCCTATGAATTATTCACTTGTTATTGAACCATTTGATGTTTGGGGCTTTGATTATATGGGGCCTTTTCCTGCCTCTAATGGTTATACACATATTTTAGTTGCTGTTGATTATGTTACTAAGTGGGTAGAAGTTATTCCAACTAGTAGTGCTGATCATAACACTTCTATTAAAATGCTTAAAGAAGTTATTTTTCCGAGATTTGGAGTCCCTAGATATTTAATGACTGATGGTGGTTCACATTTTATTCATGGTGCTTTCCGTAAAATGCTTGCTAAGTATGATGTTAATCATAGAATTGCATCTCCGTATCACCCGCAGTCTAGTGGTCAAGTAGAATTGAGTAATAGAGAGCTCAAATTAATTTTGCAAAAGACTGTCAATAGATCCAGAAAGAATTGGTCCAAGAAACTTGATGATGCATTATGGGCCTATTGAACTGCATATAAAAATCCAATGGGTATGTCTCTGTATAAAATGGTTTATGGAAAAGCATGTCACTTACCTCTAGAACTAGAACATAAGGCATATTGGGCTATTAAAGAGCTCAATTATGATTTCAAACTTGCCGGTGAGAAGAGGTTATTTGATATTAGTTCACTTGATGAATGGAGAACCCAAGCCTATGAAAATGCCAAGTTGTTTAAAGAAAAAGTTAAAAGATGGCATGACAAAAGAATACAAAAGCGTAAGTTTAATGTAGGTGATTATGTATTACTATACAACTCTCGTTTAAGATTTTTTGCAGGAAAACTTCTCTCTAAATGGGAAGGCCCTTACGTTATCGAGGAGGTCTATCGTTCCGGTGCCATAAAAATCAACAATTTCAAAGGCACAAATCCGAAGGTGGTGAACGGTCAAAGAATCAAACATTATATCTCAAGTAATCCCATAAATGTTGAAACCAATGTTATTGAAACCATAACCCCGGAGGAATACATAAGGGACACTTTCCGGGACGTTTCAGACTCCGAAAAGGAATAGGTATGTGGTACGGTAAGTAAACCGACTCCAAAACAGTTTTTATGGCAATATTTCCGTTTTGGAATATTTAGAAAAATAGAAAAATAAGAAGCAGTCCGGGAAGGACACGAGGCTCCACGAGGGTGGAGGGCGCGCCCTACCCTACTAGGCGCGCCCCCTACCTCGTGGGCACCTCGTGTGCTTTCCGGACTCTGTTTTCTTGCATGTTACGTATTTTGGTCGGTAAAAATTCATTATATAATCTCCCGAAGGTTTTGACTCCTGTATCACGCAAATATATTTTGTTTTCATTTCGAGCTGTTTTTCTGACAGATCTAGATCATCATGACGTCTCCAAGCGCCCCCAAGGATAAGTTCTTCGAGAAGGTTATCAACCCTTACCTCGCGGAGGGTTGCTGCACATCCGTGATGTTGAGGGACTGAAGGGGACCGGAAGCCTGGAGACGAGGCTCGAAGCAATGGAGCAACAAGTTTTCAAGTGCCAAGGGATGGTGGAACGTGGACTCAACTCCAACCACATGATGATCGCGGAGTTCACCAACAACCACAAGCTGGATGCCAAGAACATTGGGGAGACCATCTTCAAGCTTCACGAGAAGATCGAGCACCTTCAAGCCCAAATCTATGACCTGAAAACCAAAACTGTGAGTATGAATATAGATTCAAAAGCATGAGTTTGGCTGCAGATTTGAGGATCTCGGAGACTCGATCATCCTTCTATGATGGTGAGCCTATGCCTTGGAAGATGGACGACAAGCCCGCATCATCAACAACCCCACCTTCTTCACCAGCGAAGGAGACATAATCACATGGGTATGGGCACTCCCCTTGGAAAATTGCCAAGCTTGGGGGAGATGCCCTGGTATCGTATCACCAACCACATCTCCTATCTTTACCCTTTTTCTTAGTTAAATCCTATTAGGTATTATCTTGATCTAGTAGAATAAAATTTTATGGCATGATCTATTTTTGAGTTTTGCTTTATGATCCCTCTTTGTAATCGAGTCCGTGAGCTATATAATAAAGATTAGTGTTGAGT
>NW_021211559.1:0-1164 GCF_002162155.2 Triticum dicoccoides | reverse complement strand
GAGCAAGAGCTCTCCAACGAGCCCAAGAACGGCCTCGCCCGTGCCCTGTAGCGCGATCCCGCATCGCGCCGCCGTCTCGGGCCTCGCCGGCGTCACGTCGCCGGTGGGTTTGACCCACTTTGACCACGGCAGGAACCCCCCCTGAGTCCCTGACAGGTGGGCCCAGCCCTGTAGCTAATTAGGATTAGCGCTAACCACTGTTAGTTAACCCCCTGACACTGACTAGTGGGCCCCAGCGCCACTAATTAGTAATTAGGATTAATTTAACCCTGTTTAACCCCCCTGTCGCTGACGTGTGGGCCCCACACGTCAGGTTTGACCTCAGCCAGCCGCAGTTGACCACTGACGTCATGCTGACGTCATGCTGGCGCAATATATATATTTCTGGATTTAATTTAAATCAGGAAATTCCAGAATATTATTTAAACTTCAAAAATTCATAACTTTTTTTCTGTAACTCCAAATTGGACAAATTATATATGAAAAATGATCAGAAAAATCCAATCTATCCATCTGTACTATGTTCATGCATGATCAAACAAGTTAAATTGATGTTTCAAGCAGAACAAGGAAAAGCACTTTAAAAGGCCATATTTGAATTTGAAATTTGAATCCTTGATTCAAATTTGTTCAAACCCTTCTGGTTTTAGTTGCATTAGCCCAACACACTCATATTGCCATGTTCATGCATGCATCATATTGTTGCACATTGTTTGGTGATGGTTGTGTATCAGTGTCCTTTGCGACAGGTTCTGCCTCCGAGGAGTACCGTGATTACCCTAACGAAGAACCGTATCAGTGCATCGAACCATCAGGCAAGCAACCAACCATTTGATCATATCGATACAATCCCATGTTCTCGCTCCTGCTCTCTTTTACTGCATTAAGACAACGCGTTTCAAACTGCTGTGTGCTACGGTAGTTGAACCCATTTCCTCTGCATGACCTGTCATTGCCACAGTAACTAGATGAAACCCACTAGCATGTGTAGGAGTTGATTGAGCCATATGTATGTGTTGTTCCTACCTTGCTATGCCTGCTATGCTTAGAGTCGTGTCAGGTCTGGTTCATCTGGGTGATGGCTAGAGTGAAATGATTATGTCGGTAATGAGAGTGGTGTGGTGAACACGATTTGGTAAAGGTATCGATGAGAGGCCATGTAGG
>NW_021211558.1:0-2010 GCF_002162155.2 Triticum dicoccoides | reverse complement strand
GCGGCTTCGCACTGCGGGCCAATTCACTTGGCCATCTGGAGCAGATCGAAAGCTACGCCCCTGGCCATCAGGTCAGATTTGGAAGCCTAAACTTCACGGCGGATATCCGCGGAGACTTGATCTTCGATGGATCCGAGCCGCAGCCGAGCGTGCCGCACTGTCACGATGGGCATGATCTAACTCTGCCGCCGGACAGTACCTTGGAGGCCGCACACGAATCCGCTCCGACTATAGTCCGGAGCCGATCGCGCAGATCGAGGACGGGTGGCTGGACACCGCCTCGGGAGCTGCAACTTCCATGGCGATGGAGCCAAACACCGACCTCGTCCATTATAAAGCTCGTGACTCCGAGGTGCCGGACTCCCTGCCGGACTCCGAACCTCCTGCGCCCCTGCCAATCGAATCCGATTGGGCGCCGATCATGGAGTTCACCGCTGCGGACATCTTTCAGCACTCACCCTTCGGCGACATCCTAAATTCACTAAAGCATCTCTCGCTATCCGGAGAGCCCTGGCCGGACTACGGCCAGGATGGTTGGGATGCGGACGACGAAGAAATTCAAGGCCCACCCACCACCCACTTCGTAGCAACTGTCGACGATCTAACAGACATGCTAGACTACGACTCCGAAGACATCGACGGTATGGACGACGATGCCGGAGACGATCAAGAACCAGCGCCTACAGGGCACTGGAAGACCACCTCGTCATACGACATATACATGGTGGACACCCCAAAAGATGGGGATGGCGAAGAAGCAGCGGAGGCAGATTCCCTAAAGAAACAGCCCAAGCGCCGACGTCAGCGGCGCCGCTCTAAATCCCGCCACAGCAAGAATGGAGATTCCGGCACAGGAGATAATAACACCCCAGAAAGTGCCGAAGACAATCCCCTCCAGCAAGATTCAGCGCAGGAGGATGCAGAAGCCAGCCCTCACGAGAGAGCGACAGACGAAGAGGTCGAGGATGATAATTACATACCTCCCTCCTGAGACGAGGCAAGCCTCGACGACGACGAATTCGTCGTGCCTGAGGATCCCGTCGAACAAGAGCGTTTCAAACGTAGGCTAATGGCCACAACAAGTAGCCTAAAGAAAAAGCAGCAGCAGCTTCAAGCTGATCAAGACCTGCTGGCCGACAGATGGACCGAGGTCCTCGCGGCCTAAGAGTATGAACTCGAATGCCCCTCCAAGAGCTACCCAAAACGCAAGTTGCTCCCCCGATTAGAGGAGGAAGCATACATACCTTCATCACCAGTGCACAATACGGCCAACCGACCACCCCGTGGTCGCGACAGAGAGGCATCCAGGCCCTCCATCAAGACCATCCCCTGGCATCGCTCTAAAAGTACGAAGCCACGGGGGAACGCGCCGGACTTGCGGGATATATTGGAAGACAAGGCAAGACAATCCAGATCTATCTATGGATCACGTGGGCACCCCACGACCCACGACGAATATCGTCGCGCCGGATATAACAACTCCGGCCGGGCCGAACACAGCAGACAACGCTCCCTTGAGCTACGTCGTGATATTGCTCAATACAGAGGCGCCGCACACCCACTATGCTTCACAGACGAAGTAATGGATCATCAAATCCCTGAAGGGTTTAAACCCATCAACATCGAATCCTACGATGGCACAACAGACCCCGCGGTTTGGATCGAGGATTATCTCCTTCATATCCATATGGCCCGCGGCGACGATCTCCATGCTATCAAATATCTCCCGCTCAAGCTTAAAGGACCAGCTCGGCATTGGCTTAACAGCCTGCCCGCAGAGTCAATTGGGTGTTGGGAGGACCTGGAAGCCGCATTCCTCGACAACTTCCAGGGCACATATGTGCGACCACCAGACGCCGATGACCTAAGCCACATAATCCAGCAGCCAGACGAATCGGCCAGACAATTCTGGACACGGTTCTTAACAAAGAAAAATCAAATTGTTGACTGTCCGGATGCAGAGGCCCTCGCAGCCTTCAAACATAACATCCGCGACGAGTGGCTCGCCCG
>NW_021211557.1:0-1463 GCF_002162155.2 Triticum dicoccoides | reverse complement strand
TGCGTTTATGTGTCGGTCATCAACACTCACAGTTTTGGCTGATTCTGGCCCGTTTCATGGACTATTATTTACCATTTTTGGGCCCCAAAGTAATTTCCATGGTTGTTGAAGCCCATGGTGCGCTTAGGTGTCGATCATCAACAAGCGCGGTTTGGGCCGATTTTGGCCCGTTTCTTGCACTATTACTTAGTTTTGGGGGTCCTGGAGTGATCTCCATGATTGACGAACTCCGCGGTGCGTTTATGTGTCGGTCATAAACACTCACAATTTTGGCCAATTCTGGTTCGTTTCATGCACTATTACTTACCGTTTGGCCGTCCTAGAGCGATTTCCATGATTGACAATCTGCGGGGTGCGTTTGCGTGTCTATCGTCAACACTCACTGTTTTGGCCAATTTTGACGCGATTCGTGGACTATTACTCACCATTTAGGGGTCCCGAAGCGATTTCCATAGTTGTTGAACCCCAAGGTGATTTTACGTGTCAGTCATCAACACTCACAGTTTTGGCCGATTCTAGCCCGTTTCATGGACAATTATTACTCACTGCTTTGGGGTCCCGAAGTGATTTCCACAATTAACGAACCGTGTGGTCCGTTTACATGTCGGTCTTCAACACTACCAGTTTTCGCCGATTCTAGCCCGTTTCGTGGACTATTACTCAGTGTTTTCGGGTCCTGGAGTGATTTCCATGATTAACGAACCGCGGGGTGCGTTTACATGTTGGTCATCAACACTAGCAGTGTTGGCCGATTCTGTCCCGTTTCGTGGACTACTACTCATTGTTTTGGGGCCCCGAAGTGATTTCCTCGATTAACGAACCCCCGGTTGCGCTTATGTGTCTGTTATCAACACTCGTGGTTTTTGTCGACTCTGACCCGTTTCGTGGACTATTAATCACTGTTTTGGGGCCCTAAAGAGATATCCATGGTTGTTGAACCCCAAGATGCGCTTAACTGTAGCTCATCAACAATCGCAAATTCGGCCGATGCTGGTCCGTTTCTTGGACTATTACTTAGTTTTGGGGGTCCCGAAGTGATCTGCATGATTGACGAACTCCGGGGTGCGTTTACGTGTCAGTCATCAACACACACAGTTTTGGCCGATTCTAGCCCGTTTCGTGGACTATTACTCACTGTTTTGGGGTCCCGGCGTCATTTCCATGATTAACGAACCGTGGGGTGCGTTTACATGTCGGTCATCAACACTAGCAGTTTTGGCCGATTCTGGCCCGTTTCGTGGACTATTACTCACTATTTTGGGGCCCGAGAGTGATTTCCATGATTAACGAACCCCCGGGTGCGCTTACATGTCAGTTATCAACACTCGTGGTTTTTGTCGACTCTGACCCGTTTCATGGACCATCACTCACCGTTCTGGGGCCCCAAGCGATTTCCATGGTTGTTCAACCCCAAGATGCGCTTAAGTGTAGGTCATCAACAATCGCAGTTTCGGCCGATTCTG
>NW_021211556.1:0-1959 GCF_002162155.2 Triticum dicoccoides | reverse complement strand
ACTTCCAAAACCAGTTTGCAGGTGCCGATGATATCGTGCAGGTGACGCAACCAAGCTCAACAAGGAGCTCGATGAAGATCTCGTTCATTGTGTTGTTTCATTTCAGTTGATCAGTAGTGGAGCCCAGTTGGGGCGATCGGGGATCTGTAGCATTAGGGGTGGTCTTCTTTTATTTTGGTACCGTAGTCAGACCTTGTATGTATCTGGATGATGTAATGTTATATTCATGTATTGTGTGAAGTGGCGATTGTAAGCCAACTATGTACCATTTTCCTTATTCATTACATGGGTTGTGTGAAGATTACCTCTCTTGCAACATTGCTTACAATGCGGTTATGCCTCTAAGTCGTGCTTCGACACGTGGGAGATATAGCCGCATCGTGGGCGTTACAGAGTATCAAACGAAGTCCAAATGGCACGTGATACGTCCATTTTGCATCATGCTTTTATATCGATATTTATTGCATTATGGGCTGTTATTTCACATTATGTCACAATACTTATGGCTATTCTCTCCTATTTTACAAGGTTTACATAAGGAGGGAGAATACCGGCAGCTGGAATTCTGGGTTGGAAAAGAAGAAAATATTAGAGACCTATTCTGCACATCTCCAAAAGTCCTGAAACTCCACGGAACACCTTATAATGAATAATGAAAAATCCTCGCCAAACATGAAGACCAGGGGGGCCACACCCTGTCCACGAGGGTGGGGGCGCGCCCCCCTACCTCGTGGGCCCCCTGGTGGCTCTCCGATGACCATCTTCTGCTAAATGAAGTCTTTCATCGAGAAAAAAAATAAGAGGGAACCTTTCGGGATGAAACTCCGCCGCCACGAGGCGGAACCTTGGCAGATCCAATCTAGAGCTCCGGCAGAGCTGTTCTTCCGGGGAAACTTCACTCCCGGAGGGGGAAATCATCGCCATCATCATCACCAACGCTCCTCTCATCGGGAGAGGGCAATCTCCATCAACATCTTCACCAGCACCATCTCATCTCCAAACCCTAGTTCATCTCTTTTATCCAATTCTTGTCTCCAAGTCTGGGATTGGTGCTAGTAGGTTGCTAGTAGTGTTGATTACTCCTTGTAGTTGATGCTAGTTGGTTTATTTGGTGGAAGATCATATGTTCAGATCCTATATGCATATTAATACCCCTCTGATTATGAACATGTTTATGCTTTGTGAGTAGTTATGTTTGTTCCCGAGGATAAGGGAGAAGTCTTGCTATTAGTAGTCATGTGAATTTGGTATTCGTTCGATATTTTGATGAGATGTATGTTGTCTAGCCTCTAGTGGTGTTATGTGAACGTCGACTACATAACACTTCACCATTATTTGGGCCTAGAGGAAGGCATTGGGAAGTAATAAGCAGATGATGGGTTGCTAGAGTGACAGAAGCTTAAACCCTAGTTTATGCGTTGCTTCGTAAGGGGCTGATTTGGATCCATATGTTTCATGCTATGGTTAGGTTTACCTTAATACTTTTGTTGTAATTGAGGATGGTTGCAATAGAGGTTAATCATAAGTGGGATGTTTGTTCAAGTAAGAACAACACCCAAGCACCGGTCCACCCACATATCAAATTATCAAAGTACCGAACGCGGATCATATGAACGTGATGAAAACTAGCTTGACGATATTCCCATGTGTCCTCGGGAGCGTTTTTCCTTATATAAGAGTTTGTCCAGGCTTGTCCTTTACTACAAAAAGGATTGGGCCACCTTGCTACACTTTATTTACTTTTGTTACTTGTTGCTCGTTACAAATTATCTTATCATAAAACTATCTGTTACCACTTATTTCAGTACTTGCGGAGAATACCTTGCTGAAAACCGCTTATCATTTCCTTCTGCTCCTCGTTGGGTTCGACACTCTTACTTATCGAAAGGACTACGATAGATCCCCTATACTTGTGGGTCATCAGCATGAAACTTGACAGGCGGTCTACCGGTAGTAAAC
>NW_021211555.1:0-1271 GCF_002162155.2 Triticum dicoccoides | reverse complement strand
AAGAAGCTCAAGAGGACCCCAACGTCGTTCTCGGTACGCTTCTTGTTAATTGCCACCCGGCATCCGTTCTTTTCGATACAGGAGCCTCTCATTCTTTTATATCTGAAAGTTATGCCCGTTTGCATAACGTTGCATTCTGTGACTTGCCATCCACTATGGAAATCTCTACCCCTGGGTCTAGATGGCAGACCTCTAGGGTAAGTTATGGAAATGAGATCCAAGTCGATAGACTTGTTTTCCTTGCATCCTTGATAGCCCTTAAATCTTCGGATATTAATATCATTTTGGGTATGGACTGGATGTCAGCTCATCAAGCCAAAATTGATTGCTTCTCTAGGACTGTTCAACTCACCCATCCTTCGGGGAAGATAGTCAATGTCTTGACCCGAATAGCCAAGCGACAATTATATTCTCTTAACGCCAGCCCTTTGCCAGACCTTGAGGACGTTCCGGTAGTCCGTGACTTCCCGGATGTCTTTCCAGAGGAATTGCCAGGTGTTCCACCTGACAGGGATGTTGAGTTCGTAATAGATCTCATTCCAGGAACCGTTCCGATTGCTAGAAGACCCTATAAGATGGCACCCCTAGAACTAGCCGAGCTTAATAAACAACTCGATGAATCCTTGAAAAAGGGTTTCATCCGCCCTAGTTCATCTCCGTGGGCTTGCCCCGTCCTATTCGTTAAGAAAAAGGATGGTACGGACCGGATGGTTGTAGATTACCGACCTATCAATTTGGTCAGAATCAAGAACAAATATCCACTTCCCAGGATCAACGACCTGTATGATCAGCTCGCTGGATCAAATCAAAATCAGAAACGGGGACATACCTAAAACGGCCTTTGTTACTCGCTATGGCCAATACGAGTACACCGTTATGTCCTTCGGATTAACCAACGCTCCAGCCACCTTTTCTCGGTTAATGAACTCAATCTTCATGGAGTATTTGGATAAATTCGTCGTGGTTTATCTCGATGATATACTCATCTACTCCAAGAACGAGGAAGAACATGCCGAACATCTAAGGCTAGTGTTGAAGAAACTTCGAGAGCATCGCCTTTATGCCAAATTCTCTAAATGTGAATTCTGGTTGTCAGAAGTGACCTATCTGGGTCATGTAATATCTGGTAAAGGTATTGCTGTTAACCCTGAGCGAGTTCAAGCCGTCCTTGATTGGACTCCGCCCGAATCAGTCAAGCAAGTTCGGAGTTTTCTAGGCTTAGCGAGCTATTGCCGTCGCTTTGTCGAGAACTTCTCCAAGGTTGCTAAACC
>NW_021211554.1:0-991 GCF_002162155.2 Triticum dicoccoides | reverse complement strand
GGGGGGGCTTGCCTGGTTGCTCTGGCAAGAGAGAGGGGTCGTCAACTCCGTAGTCGAACTGGGCAGCAGCAGCGTCGGTCTCGTAGTCTACCGGAGAGAAGAGGGGGAAGAAACAATGAATACCAAGTAAACAGATGCATATCGGTGCATGACATGTCAAGAAGCGAAGCTAGGCGTGCCCTAACGTGGTATAAGGTGGTACTGGTCAAGGGGGAATCATCCGGGAAAGTATTCCCGGTGTTTCGTGTTTTCGGGCAGAGGAGCCGGAGGGGGAAAGTTGCGGGTTCGATAGGTTAGGGGGTGTGGTGGACGAACGGACTGCGTATCCGGAATCGTCACGTCGTTCTGAGCAACTTTCATGTTGAAAATATTTTAATCCGAGTTACGGATTAAAAGATATGATTTTTAAAAGATTTTAATAATTTTGGAATTTAATTATTTATTTAATTAATTCGAAAAAAGGTATTTACGACGTCAGCATGATGTCATGCTGACGTCAGCAGTCAACAGGGGTTGACTGAGTCAACCCTGACATGTGGGTCCAGTGGGACCCACCTGTCATTCTCTATTTAGGTTAATTAGGGTTTAGGTTAATCTAATTACAGTTTAATTAAACTTAACTAGTTAATTAATTTAATTAAACCAGATTAATTAACTTAATTAATTAATTAATTAATTAATAATTTTATTAACTCATTTTAATTTAATTATTTATATTTATTGTTTTTCTTTATTTTATCATTTATTTATTTATTTTTTTATTTTTTTTATTATTTTTTATTATTATTTTTTTAAAGCGTTCTGGGGGTGGGGCCCCCTAGTCAGTGGCTCATCCGAGCCACCAGGGGCTAATGGGCGCGGCCAAACGGGGCTGCAACCGGGCGGAGCCCCGGGGCGTTTGGGCGCGAGCGCCGGCGTCCAGGGGCCGCGACGGCGACCAAAGCGGGGCTGGGACGGCGAGCGGCTGTGGCGCGAGGCGAGGCGGGGCGAT
>NW_021211553.1:0-1618 GCF_002162155.2 Triticum dicoccoides | reverse complement strand
ACCCTAAGGTGCGTTTACGTGTCGGTCATCAATACTAGTAGTTTTGGCTAATTCTGGCCCGTTCCATGGACTATTACTCACTGTTTTGGGGCCCGGAATGATTTCCACGATTAACGAACCCCCGGGTACGCTTACGTGTCGGTTATGAACACTCACGGTTTTGGCCAATTCTAATGCGTTTTGTGGACTATTAGTCACCGTTTTCTGGTCCTGAAGTGATTTCCAAAGTTGTTGAACCCCAAGGCGCGCTTACGTGTCAGTCATCAACACTCACAGTTTTCGCTGATTCTGGCCCGTTTCATGGACTATTACTCACTGTATTGGGGCCCTGGAGTGATTTCCACGGTTAACGAACCGCAGGGTGCATTTATGTGTCGGTCATCAACTCTTGCCGTTTTGGACGATTCTGGCCTGTTTCTTGGACAATTACTCTATTTTTGGGTCCCGGCGTGATTTCCATGATTGACGAACACCGGGGTGCGTTTATGTCTCGGTCGTCAACACTCGCAGTTTTGGCCGATTCTGGCCCGTTTCTTAGAGTACTACTTAGTTTTGGGGGTCCCAGAGTGATTTCCACGATTTACGAAACCCGTGGTGCGTTTACGTGTCGGTTAATGACACTCAGAATTTTGGCCATTTTCTTGTCCGTTTTGTGCACTATTACTCACCGTTTTGGCGTCCCAGAGCGATTTCCACGATTAACAAACCCCGGGGTGCGTTTGCGTCTCTGTCGTCAACACTCACAGTTTTGGCCAATTCTAACGCGATTCGTGGACTATTACTCATCATTTAGGGGGCCCGAAGCGATTCCATAATGGTTGAACCCTAAGGTGCGTTTACGTGTCGGTCATCAACACTCACAGTTTGGGCCGATTCTGGCCCGTTTCGTGGACTATTACTCACCGTTTTGGGGCCCCAAAGTGATTTCCACGGTTGTTTAACCCCATGGTGCGCTTACGTGTTGATCATCAACAAGCACACTTTGGGCCGATTTTGGCCCATTTCTTGCATTATTACTTAGTTTTAGGGTCCCGGAGTGATTTCCACGATTGACGAACTCCGGGGTGCGTTTACGTGTCGGCCATAAACACTCACAATTTTGGCCAATTCTCATCCGTTTCGTGCATTATTACTCATTGTTTTGGCGTCCCAGAGCGATTTCCACGATTGACAATCCCCGGAGTGCGTTTGCGTGTCTGTCGTCAACACTCATAGTTTTGGCCAATTCTGACGCGATCCGTGGGCTATTACTCACAATTTAGGGGTCCCGAAGGGATTTCCATAGTTGTCGAACCGTAAGGTGCGTTTACGTGTCGGTCATCAATACTAGTAGTTTTGGCCAATTCTGGCCCGTTCCGTGGACTATTACTCACTTTTTTGGGGCCCGGAATGATTTCCACGATTAACGAACCCCCGGGTGCGCTTACGTGTCGGTTATGAACACTCACGGTTTTGGCCAATTCTAATGCGTTTTGTGGACTATTAGTCACCGTTTTCTGGTCCTGAAGTGATTTCCAAAGTTGTTGAACCCCAAGGCGCGCTTACGTGTCAGTCATCAACACTCACAGTTTTGGCTGATTCTGGCCCGTTTCATGGACTATTACTCACTGTTTTGGGG
>NW_021211552.1:0-993 GCF_002162155.2 Triticum dicoccoides | reverse complement strand
GTACCTCAAATTGAAGATGCCCGGCCCCAAAGGAGTGATCACTATCACCGGTGATCGGAAAAAGGCAGAAGAGTGCTTTCAGAAGGGCTCAAAGATTGCTGATTCCCAGGTGACAGCGGTCGAGTTTGAAGAATACAAGCAAAACGCAGATCCGAGTGATTTGCTGCGATCCAAGAAACCCGCCACAGAATCTGCATTTCAGTCGTCCGGTGAGACGAAGCCTGTTCACATTCACCCGACCGACCCCGATGCAGCCCCAACCCACATCTCCACAACACTCGACCCGAAATAGGAAGAAGCGCTCATCCAGTTCCTCCGTGAGAACTGGGACATTTTTGCATGGAAGCCCGCTGACATGCCAGGTGTTCCCAGGGGACTGGCTGAGCATCGCCTAAGAGTCGACTCATCAGCAAAACCAGTCAAAGAACATCTTCGGCGGTCCGCCGTCCAGAAGAGAAAAGCCATTGGTGAGGAAGTGGCTCGACTGTTGGCGGCAGGATTTATCCGAGAGATATACCACTCTGAGTGGCTCGCTAATGTCGTCATGGTTCCCAAGAAGGACAAATCGCTCCGAATGTGCATTGATTTCAAGCACATCAACCGGGCCTGCCCGAAAGATCATTTTCCTCTCCCTCGCATAGATCAAATTGTTGACTCGACCGCGGGATGTGAGAGATTGTCTTTTCTAGACGCCTACTCCGGGTACCACCAGATCCGTCTGTACGGACCCGACGAGGTAAAAACAGCTTTCATCACTCCATTCGGGTGCTTCTGCTATATCACCATGCCATTCGGCCTCAAGAATGCCGGAGCCACATTTATGCGAATGATTCAGAAGTGTCTACTCACTCAAATCAGTCGGAATGTGGAAGCGTATATGGATGATATCGTCGTCAAGTCACGAAAAGGTTCCGACCTGCTCGCTGACCTCGCCGAAACATTTGCCAACCTCAGAAGGTATGATATCAAGCTCAATCCATCAAAGTGCACATT
>NW_021211551.1:0-1386 GCF_002162155.2 Triticum dicoccoides | reverse complement strand
CCTCGAACGCCATGTTGTCGACATCGCAGAACTGCTCGATCCCGGCCACCGCCGATACAGGCGGTTAGGCACCGAGTCGAGCAGCTTCTTGACGAGGGCGGTGTCCTCCAGGGTCGAGCCCAACGCCGCGTAGCATGCCGCCATCCCATCGAGCCTACCGGCGAAGTCGTCCAGGCTCTCGTCGTCCGCCATGCCCAGGAGCTCGAACTCCCCGCGCAAGGTGCCCAGCCGCGCGGCCCAACGCCGCGTAGCACGCCGCCATCCCACCGAGCCTACCGGCGAAGTCGTCCAGGCTCTCGGCGTCCGCCATGCGCAGGAGCTCGAACTCCCCGCGCAAGCTGCCCAGCCGCGCCGCCCGCACGCGGTCCGCACCGATGAACCGCGCCTTCAGAGCAGCCCACACGTTGCGGCGGTCTTCTTCGCCGCCACCTGCAGCAGCAGGTTCTCCGCGAGCGCCTCGAGCAGGTATGCCCTCGCCGGCTTGTCCTTCTTGGTGATCACGGCCGCCGCGGATTCCTCCGGCACGACCACCGCCTCCCACAACCAGGCCGCGTCGAGGTTTGCCTCTATCTTGATCGCCCACGCCATGTAATTCTCGCCGGTGAGCTGCGGCACCGCCTGCAGTAGCGATCCGCCTGTTCCGCCGGCGTACGGGACGATGGACATCGCCGACGCGCCCTGACCAGACCGTGGATCTGATGCTAACTGTTGGAACCGCCAACTCCTCGCCGCAGCTCTCCTCTCCCTCTCGCTCAGCTCACTCTCCCTCGCCATGGCTCGATCACTGTAGAAGAAGAAGAAGTTCAGGGAAAATTCAGACAATGGTGGACACAGGAGTTTTCCCGGCGCACGAACGCCCCCCTTTCTTTCTCGAGCACGAACTCAATGGTGTCACACTGTTACAACGGCACCGTGCGGCTTTATACCCCGAGCCAGCGCACCGGGCACACACCCACGCCTCCACTCGCACCCCGATCGTGCCTTCGCTCTCCGCGCTCTGACTGCGCCCGCGCCGCGCCCGAACGCGCGCTTCTCGCGGTGAGCCTCGCTGGATCGCGCCCAATCAGCCCGCACGGCTCGCCAACAGACCCACGCACACACACGCCTACGGTGTACACTTGCACGGACACGCCGTGCACCACACGCACGCACGCACACACTACTCGCCGCGGACCCGACACGCCCGACCCGGCCAGCTCGCGCCCATACACGCGCTAGTCATGTCCGGTGCATTGCCGCGGCTTATTAGCCCAACACTCGCGCCCTAACCCGCGGCTCAGAGCAGCCCGGCGTCCTCGACGTCGCCATCCGGCAGCAGTGTGCGCCCCGCGGCCGGCTCCTTCCGCAGCAGGGTGCATTCCCTCTTGAAGTGCCCTCGGACACCGC
>NW_021211550.1:0-3171 GCF_002162155.2 Triticum dicoccoides | reverse complement strand
TCTTTCCGATGGAGCCCAATCGGTGTTTTGGGGCACCATATTGTCTGTGAGCAAATGCATGAGTTGGGCTGTGTGAGGGACATCGAGCAAATCAGAATTTCGGTCAGTCAATTCAGCCGTATATGGTTGTTTTTTGAAAATTCGCCTGGCCCATATTCTAAATTATGTTCAGGGTGACTAGGAAAGACAAGCAGTTCGAAGAGTTACAAGCAGGATCTCAGACACTATGTCTGGCACCTTTCACAGAGTCATAAGCACGGTTGTTCTGATCCTGAGCTCGGGTGAACAATAAAATCAAAAAAAATGTGAATTATTTTGTGTGAACCATTGACAAATGTTTTGATAGCTTGCAAAATTTTAACACCATATAACATTCGAGGAAAATATGGCAAAAAAAACAAATTCAATGCTCCAAAATGTTATTCTTTAAATGCATTTTGAGCGTTTATTCTAGCTTTTTGCCACATTTTTCACGAGCCGCATTTTATGATGAAATTTTGCAAGTTATCAAAGCATTTGTCAGTGTTTCACACACAAAAATCAGATTTTTTTATAAAAAACAATTTTTTATTTTACTGTTCACCCGAGCTCACATGAGCTCAGGATTAGAACGGCACTTTCGATGTTCGTCCCAACTTGCGACCAGTACCATCAGGCCAATGATTATAATTGATCGAGTTATCAAACATCAGTGCTCGTAATCACCACCAAAAGAAAGCTCAGTAAATCATCGTAGGGCGACGACGCTCCACCACGGGTTTCTCCTCTCTGCTGGTCAGTGGTGAACAGAAGTACAGAGCAAAACCACACTCCATTGGGAGTACTTGCACTTAGGTCCGGTTTGCAGCTCCGCGGAATGCTACAACGGTTCACTGTCTCACTTGTGATGATGCTCTGAAATGATGATACTCTCGTCTATCCTCATCAAGATGTTCACCACCTCCCGCATCGACGGCCTGGACTGGCAAGCCGTCTGCGTGCACGAGACGGCCAGATCCAACAGGTCCAGCGCCTTCGCCTGCTCATGTTCAGGCCAGTACATGATCTCCTCGTCCAGGCAGCTCATGATGCTCCCATAGTCCGCCTGCACCGTCAGGTTGGACCTCATCCAGGTCACGATGTCGACGCCGTCCCCGAACGCGGGATCAACGGGCATCTTCCTGGTCAGGAGCTCGAGGAGCACCACCCCGTAGCTGTACACATCGCTCTTCTCGGTCAGCCTCGTCGAGTAGCCTTGCTCTGAACACAAATGGCAACACATGTTGTTAACTCTGAAGTTTTACATAAACATTTCACAGAAACATAAAATGCTTCATTGTCAACAAATGTGTATGCAGAATATTTGTCAAATTTACCTGGAGCAATGTAGCCGAGGGTGCCAACGACGACCGACACCGTCGCGTCCGCATCCTCATCGCCGACGATTTTCCCCATGCCAAAGTCTGTAATCTTCGGCACCAACTCAGCATCCATCAAAATATTACTCGACTTGACATCCCTGTGGACAATCATGGGCACACAGTCATGGTGAAGATATGAGAGGCCTTCCGCGGCACCGAGGGCGATGATATGCCTGGCCGTCCAGTCTAGAGCCACCTGGGGCGTCCTCTCATGCAGCAGCTCGAACAGAGTCCCCTCCGGCATGTACTCGTAGAGGATCATGCCAACATTTTCTTCAAATGCAGTACCCGGCCATCCTGACGATGTTCCGGTGCCTCACCGTGTTGAGTATCTTCATCTCAATGGGGAATCCGCACCGTGACAGATCAACCGTCTTGACCGCCCACTGCTTCCCGACGGCAAACTGCGTCTTGTATACTGTGCCGTGCCGGCCTTTGCCGATGACGTACTTCTCGCTCAAGTTGTCGGTGGCCCGGAGGATGTCTTCATAGGTCAGATCCTCTGGCAGCTCCTCTGTTGAGTCGAGGTTGCGCACCAAGCCATTTTTCGCCGATAGGCGCTTCGACCTCTTCACAATGAAATGGATAGCACACAATGCTGCAACCATGACTGTGAATGTTGACAGTAACAATGCCACAATAACTTGTGTGTTCCTCCTTCGGGTTTTGCGAGACTGGTCTCTTGAGCAAGGTGCATTGCCAGGATGTGTGCACAACTGAGCGTTCCCGCAAAAAGCGTCGGGGGACTCGTCGGCGAGCTTAGCCCAGTTGCCAGCAGGGAGCTGGCCAGAGAGCTCATTGAAAGAAACATTCACCGCAGAGAGTGAGATCATGTTGGAAAGCTGTGATGGAATCGGACCGGATAACGAGTTTGCCGACAAGTCGAGCACCTCCAAGCTCCGAAGGTTGCCGAGGCTACTTGGAATCTGGCCCCTTAGTCTGTTGTTGCTAAGGTCCAGATTTCTTGAGATGTACTGAAGGTTGCCTAAGCTAACAGGGATGGTTCCTTCCAAAGAGTTGCCACCAAGGTCCAGCTCAAGAAGGCCCTGTGTTGCAGTGAAGGAGTCGGGGATTGTTCCTGTGAGCTTGTTGCCACCGAGCAGAAGATGTTGCAGGCTATCGAGTGTTGCAACCTTTGCTGGTATGCTTCCATTCAGATGGTTACCTCCAAGGTCCAAATAGAAGAGCCTCTTGCAGTTCTTAAGCTCTGGCGGTATCGGTCCGGTGAGCCGGTTCAACGACAATAGCAGAGTCCCGATCATGCTTAGAGCACCGAGCTCGTGCGGTATCGGGCCGGCGAAGTTGTTGCCGGACAGATCAAGCATGGTGAGGTTGCGCCATGAGCCGAGCACACTTGGTATCCTCCCATCAAACCGGTTGCCACTCAGGTCCACAAATGACCACCCGGTGTTCGTGCCCAAATCTTGCAAGCTCCCACTCAACTTGTTGTCGTTGAATCTGACCCTCCAGAGAGACTGACATTTCGCTATCTCCCCGGGAATGCCCCCACTGAACTGGTTGTGTCCGACGACAAGCACGGCGAGCCGGCCGCCGGTGCAGAGACCGGCCGGGATCGCGCCGCGGAAGCGGTTGCCGGTCAGGTCGACACGAACGAGCCCATGGGTCGTGTTCAGCCCCAGCGCTCCCGGGACCTCGCCGGTGAAGTTGTTGAACGCCAGGATGAGCTCTCTGAGCTTCCTCGACTGCGTGATCCCGGCAGGAACCTCTCCGCTCAGGCTGTTGTTGTAGAGCTGCAGCTCCTCCATGTCCG
>NW_021211549.1:0-898 GCF_002162155.2 Triticum dicoccoides | reverse complement strand
TTTGCGAAAAATCACTATAATGGCGAGTGTCTCAAAACTCTTCTTAGCTCAAACTGACAGGATGGGCACGAAATTTTTTTGACCAAATTTTTTTTTGACTGCCCGGACCCAAAAACTGGAAACGGGTCAAAAAAAAACTTCCTATAATGGCACCTGTCTCAAAACACTCAGAAACACCTAAAAATAGGATAGCCAGAAATTTTTTCGAAAAATGCGTTTTCGAAAAATTTTGGGCCTAAACGGAGCGTGGCTACCCGACTCCGGCAAGGAAACACGAACCGGAATCTAGATGGATCCCGAAAACAAACCTAATAAGCAAGGAACTCGGATTGGTGGTGGATATATGGTGGTGGTATATGGCAGCGGTGGTGGTAGCGGTGGTAGTATATGGATATGGATCGGTGGTGGTATATGGGCACGGATTGGTGGTGGTATATGGATACGAATTCGGAGCGGTGGTGGTAGATGGCAGGGCGATGATTATGGTGCGGCGGCGGCATGACAACTTATGACCAGAACTCGAAACTCTAAAAGACTAGACTCTAAGACCAGCAACTAGACCGACGATGCAACCGCAAATTCAACAAAGCAAAACCCTAAAAAGATTATGCAAAGGCTCAGATTGGTTCGGATATGATGAACTAACCCTAATTTTTTTTGTGGCTTTTTCGTGGACTGTAGGTATGAAGAACAGACTCGATCTAAACTACGAAAAACTGTAAAATCTCACCGAGCAACCTGGAAATCTGATACCACTTGATAGAGGCGAGGGTCCCGATCTTTCGATGAGATGATGGATATCGCTTTGGTGGAAGTCGACTTTGACGATCCGACTACGAACGTGCGAGGACGTCGCGCCTTAGCAATCGCTAAACCAACTCCGAGAGGTTATTGACCA
>NW_021211548.1:0-1004 GCF_002162155.2 Triticum dicoccoides | reverse complement strand
GTGGGGCTGACGCAATAAGTATTTTCTGGATTTAATATTATTCAGGAAATTTCAGAAAATAGCTAAAACTTCAATAAATCATAGAAAATTAACCGTAACTCTAAATTAAATAATTTATATATGAAAAATTATCAGAAAAATTCAAGGAATCCATCTGTACCATTTTCATGCATGTTAGAACAACTTATAGCTGCTGTTTAGCACAAATCATATAAAGGGCATTTAAATATCCACATATGGAGTTTGAATTTGAATCTTGGATTCAAACCAACTCCATTTAATCTGGTTTTAGTTGCATTAGCCCAACACACATTCATTTTGCCATGTCATGATCATGCATCATATTGTGCATTGCATTGATTGTGTTCCCTTCTGTGTTGCCGGTATTTGTCCCCTCTCGATAGACGTGATACCGATGATGTGATCGTTGACACTGATGAAGACTCAATGTTATCTTCAGAAGTGCCAGGCAAGCAAAACCCCCTTGTTCATTCCGATATAATCCTACTCTCTCGCTCCTACTCTCTTTTAATGCATTAGGACAACACCGATTCATTTGTTACTTGCTGCAGTAGCTGAACCCCTTTATCCTCTGCATGACCTGTCATTGCCACAGTAAATAGGTGAAACCCACTAGCATGAGTAGGAGTTGTTTGAGCCCTGTTGTGCCTACTCATTCATGCTTGTTTGTCATGCCTGCTACTGCTTAGAGTTGAGTCAGGTCTGATTCATCGGGGATGAATCAGAGGTGTGTGAACATGTCCTACTGTGTGTGAGCTAAGTGTGTGAATACGATTTGGTAAAGGTAGCGGTGAGAGGCCATGTAGGAGTACATGGTGGGTTGTCTCATTGCAGCCGTCCTCAGGAACTGAGTTCTGTGTTTGTGATCCATGATTCAGCTACTACCATACATTGGGCCCTGAAATATGACCCCGCTCGACTTCTTATTCACCCTTGTCCTCTGTCCAGGAGTTGCAAGTAGTTTCTGGTGTTTGTAGTATGCT
>NW_021211547.1:0-1856 GCF_002162155.2 Triticum dicoccoides | reverse complement strand
GTCAGAGAATGGTATAATGTTGAAACTTTTTGCATGATGAGCTCTGATAAATTTATTATAGTGTTTATTTCATAATTTTTGGAGTTAGGGAAGTATGATGAATCTTGCATTCTTTACATACTGTACTGTTTTGACAGATTGCTGTTATGTTTGCATTGTTTGCATATGTTTGCTTGTTTAATGTTTCTATTTGAGGATAGGAGTATTAAATATGCAGAGGCATTTAGTATGCAATGTGGAATAATAATTTTAGTGATTTGTTACAGTAGAAAATGATAAGGTTTTGCATTGGTTTATACTAACCTATCTCACGAGTTCTTGTTGAATTTGGTGTGGATGAAGCTTTTGATAAAAAGAGAAACCATGATATGAGAGGAATTAAGGAGACACAAAAGTTCAAGCTTGGGGATGCCCAAGGCACCCCAAGATAATATTTCAAGAAGTTTCAAGCATCCAAGCTTGGGGATGCCCCAGTAGGCATCCCACCTTTCTTCTTCAACAACTATCGGTTAGTATCGGTTGATCCTAAGTTTTTGCTTCTTCACATGAGTTGTGATATCCTTGTAATGTCATTTTATTTTGTTTTGCTTGCTGTTTGAATACAATACCAAGATCTGAAATTCTTTAATGGGAGAGAGTCTTCGCATGGTTACATAATTATTTAGCTACTCATTGATCTTCACTTATATCTTTTTGGAGTAGTTTGTCATTTACTCGTGTGCTTCACTTATATCCTATGAGTAAATGGTTGAATGAGTTGATTGTAATAAATATGAAATTATATATGTCTGATTTTCTTATCCCATGGGGAGTTATGACTTCACATCTAAGAAGTAGAGGTTGTAAATTTATTGAAGGTTAGCAAGCGTTGTATTGGTCATTTGAACAATTCATGAAAGAATATTGAAGGAAGTGATATTTCACATATAAATACATTATCCTAGACATCTTTTATAATTGGGATCACTCATTAAGTATGACATGCTAAAGAGTTGATGTTGGACAAGTAAGACAACGTAATGGTTTATGTTTTTCGACATCTCAGTTAAAGTATATTGTCATGGATCATTCAAACATGTTGAGCTTGCCTTTCCCCCTCATGCTAGCCAAAATTCCTTGCACCAAGTAGAGATACTACTTGTGCTTCCAAATATCCTTAAACCCAGTTTTGCCATGAGAGTCCACCATACCTACCTATGGATTGAGTAAGATCCTTCATGTAAGTTGTCATCGGTGCAAGCAATAAAAATTGCTCTCTAAATATGTATGATCTTTTGGTGTGAAGAAAATAGCTTTATATGATCTCTTGTTATGGAAGCAATAAAAGCGACAGACTGCATAATAAAGGTCCATATACAAGTGGCAATATAAAGTGACATTCATTCGCATTAAGATTTTATGCATCCAACCCTAAAAGCGCATGACAACCTCTGCTTCCCTCTGTGAAGGGCCTATCTTTTACTTTATGTCTTTTACTTTTATGCAAGAGTCAAGGTTATCTTCACCTTTCCCTTTTTCATTTTATCCTTTGGCAAGCACTTTGTGTTGGGGTGATCCTGATATATATATCCAATTGGATGTAAGTTAGCATGAACTATTATTGTTGACATCACCCAAAGGTGAATACATTGGGAGGCAACACTATAAGCCCCTATCTTTCTCAGTGTCCGATTAAAACTCCATAACCATTAGTATTGCGTGAGTGTTAGCAATTGTAGAAGACTATATGATAGTTGAGTATGTGGAGTTTGTTATTCCTGAAAATAAGATGAATTGCAATTGTTTGATGACTGAGAATGAAGTTTGCTAGTTTTCAAGAAAGTTTATGGTCTATGCTTTAACATGTGAATTGCTTG
>NW_021211546.1:0-1883 GCF_002162155.2 Triticum dicoccoides | reverse complement strand
TTCTTTTTGGTCCTATTTTAAGGGAAAGTCATGCCAAATTTTTTCTTGGTTCTAAAATATCGTTTTGCTCTACCCCACAGGCGACCATGGTCCGCACGATGGCCGAAGGCATCGTGAATAGGTTTTTGAGGTCCAAGAAGGCCGAGATGCTTTAAAAGAATGAGACGGAGATAAGATGTCCGTGTCGAAGATGCAAGCTGAAGAGCCTTATTGCGGACCCGGATTCCGGGCAGGTGCGGGACCACCTGCTCTTGCGTGGTTTCATGGATGGCTATCGGTGGCAAGGTGATGAAGATGACTACGAAGTCGTCCATGGGGGCCGGGCAAGAAATGAGGAAGGGCAGCAAGACAACCACCGCGGCTCGGGCGGGCGAGAAGACGAAGAATCCCCAGGAGATGATCACGACGGTGATGCTGTACACAGTCATCATGTAGAAGATGCAGGACATGATGATGATGCCGGCAGAGCAGACGACGCTGGACCATCGATGGGCTGGGTGCAGGACCCTCATATTCAAGAGCTGCTTCTCAAGCAGACGGATAACGCAAGAGCTGCCGCCCGAGAGAAAGCCAAGATGAATCAACTTGAGTTAGACGCGGTTACTCCATTGTGTGAAGGATGCAGGCCCGAGGATACCCGCCTGAAAGTAACGCTCATGGCTCTGGAGATGAAGGTAAAACACAAAATGACCGACGCATGCTTCGACGAGAACATGTCGTTCTGGGACGAACGTCTTCCCAAGGGGAACAAGTGCCCGACCAGTTTGGAGGAGGCAAAGAAAATCGTGTGTCCTCTGGATTTACCGCACGTGAAATACCATGTGTGCATGAACAATTGCATCATTTATCGGGACGAGCACGTGGAGTCTACCATATGTCCGGTGTGCGGCGTCACTCGATACAATAAGAGGAGGAAAGCTCCTCGAAAAGTGGTGTGGTACTTTCCGATCACTCCTCGTCTGCAGCGGTATTTCGCGGACCCTAAGGTAGCAAAGGTCCTGCGTTGGCACGCGGATAGGGAGGAGAAGAAGCGAGAAGATGACGCAAATGATCCGGAGATAGATAAAAAAGACAAGATGCTGAGTCACCCTAAGGATGCGAGCCAGTGGCAAGCGTTGAACTTCGAATACCCAGAATTTGGGAACGATCCAAGGAACATCGTGCTGGGCGTGAGCACCGATGGAGTCAATCCGTTTGGCAGCCAGAAAAGCACACATAGCACCTGGCCTGTGTTTGTGTGGATGTACAACCTTCCCCCTGGTTGTGCATGAAGAAGAAGTACATTCACATGAGTATGCTAATTGAAGGGCCGAAACAACCAGGGAACGACATCAATCTGTATCTGGGGCTGCTGAAAGAGGAGCTTGACACGCTATGGAAAATGCCAGCCAATACGTGGGACGCCGCAGAGAAAGAATATTTCCCTATGAGAGCCGCACTGCTCACGACGGTGCACGACTATCTCGGTTACGAATATCTCGCGGGGCAGGTAGTCCACGGATTTTCTGGATGTGTAAGGTGCATGGATGACACAACGTATCACCAGCTAGATAGAGATCCCGGGTCTTCGAAAACCGTGTTCATGGGACATCGAAGGTGGCTTCGCGACGATGACCCGTGGAGGAAACGCAAGGATCTGTTCGATGGTGAAACCGAACCCCGAAAACGCCCGTGTACGAGGAGCGGCGAGGAAATAGACAAGCTGTTGAAAAATTGGAAAGACTGCCCACTGCCGGGAAAGAAACAAAAGGCGCCAGAGCCGGGAAAGAAGCGAAAGGCGCCAGAGCCGCTGCTGAAGGTATGGAAAACGAGGTCTGTTTTCTGGGACTTGCCGTACTGGAAGATCCACCGTGTGCCTCACAGCCTTGATGTCATGCATATCA
>NW_021211545.1:0-1056 GCF_002162155.2 Triticum dicoccoides | reverse complement strand
AGTTTTGGCCGATTCTGGCCCGTTTCTTGGACTATTACTCTGTTTTTTGGTCCAAGCGTGATTTCCATGATTTACGAACCCCGTGGTGCGTTTACGTGTCGGTCAATGACACTCACAATTTTGGCCAATTTCGGGTCCGTTTTGTGTACTATTACTCACCGTTTTGGCATCCCAGAGCGATTTCCATGATTTACAATCCCCGGGGTGCGTTTGCGTTTCTGTCGTCAACACTCACAGTTTTGGCCAATTCTGACGCGATTCATGGACTATTACTCATCATTTAGGGGTCCCGA
This sequence comes from Triticum dicoccoides, assembly GCF_002162155.2. Classification (NCBI taxonomy): domain Eukaryota; kingdom Viridiplantae; phylum Streptophyta; class Magnoliopsida; order Poales; family Poaceae; genus Triticum; species Triticum dicoccoides. The sequence continues at coordinate 763 of NW_021211545.1, read as the reverse complement.
AGCGATTCCATAGTGGTTGAACCCTAAGGTCCGTTTACGTGTCGGTCATCAACACTCGCAGTTTTGGCCGATTCTGGCCCGTTTCATGGACTATTACTCACCGTTTTGGGGCCCCAAAGTGATTTTCACGGTTGTTTGACCCCATGGTGCGCTTACGTGTCGATCATCAACAAGCGCATTTTGGGACGATTTTGGCCCATTTCTTGCATTATTACTTAGTTTTGGGGTCCTGGAGTGATTTCCACGATTGACGAACTCCACGGTGCGTTTAAGTGTCGGTCATAAACACTCACAATTTTGGCCAATTCTCGTCCCTTTCATGCACTATTACTCACCGTTTGGGCGTCCCAGAGAGATTTCCACGATTGACAATCCCCGGAGTGCGTTTGCATGTCTAACGTCAACACTCACAGTTTTGGCCAATTCTGACGCCATTCGTGGGCTATTATTCACCATTTAGGGCTCCCGAAGCGATTTCCATAGTTGTTGAACCCCAAGGTGCGTTTAGGTGTCGGTCATCAACACTCACTGTTTTGGGGCCCCGGTGTGATTTACACGATTAACGATCCCCGGGGTTCGTTTACATGTCGGTCATCAATACTAGTAGTTTTGGCCAATTCTGGCCCGTTTCGTGGACAATTACTCACTATTTTGGGGCCCCGGAATGATTCCCACGTTTAACGAACCCCTGGGTGCGCTTACGTGTCGGTTATGAACACTCACAGTTTTGGCCAATTCTAACGCGTTTTGTGGACTTTTAGTC
>NW_021211544.1:0-1365 GCF_002162155.2 Triticum dicoccoides | reverse complement strand
AGTTTTGGCCAATTCTCACGCGTTTTGTGGACTTTTAGTCACTGTTTTCTGGTCCTGAAGTGATTTCCGTAGTTGTTGAACCCCAAGGCGCACTTACGTGTTAGTCATCAACACTCACAGTTTTTGCTGATTCTGGCCTGTTTCATGGACTATTACTCACTGTTTTGGGGCCCTCGAGTGATTTCCACGGTTAACGAACCGCAGGGTGCATTTACGTGTCGGTCATCTACACTCGCAGTTTTGGCCGATTCTCGCTCGTTTCTTGGACTATTACTCTGTTTTTGGGTCAAAGCATGATTTCCACGATTTATGAACCCCGTGGTGCATTTATGTGTCGGTCAATGACACTCAGAATTTTGGCCAATTTCTGGTCCGTTTTGTGTAATATTACTCACTGTTTTGGCGTCCCAGAGCGATTTAGACGATTTACAATCCCCGGGGTGTGTTTGCGTCTCTGTCGTCAACACTCACTATTTTTGCCAATTCTGACGCGATTCGTGGACTATTACTCATCATTCAGGGGTCCCGAAGCAATTCCATAGTGGTTGAACTCTAAGGTCCATTTACGTGTCGGTCATCAACACTCACAGTTTTGGACGAAACTGGCCCATTTCATGGACTATTACTCACCGTTTTGGGGCCCCAAAGTGATTTCCACGGTTGTTTAACCCCATGGTGCGCTTACATGTCGATCGTCAACAAGCGCACTTTGGGCCGATTTTGGACCATTTCTTGCATTATTACTTAGTTTTGGGGTCCCGAAGTGATTTCCACGATTGAGGAACTCCGGGGTGCGTTTACGTGTCGGTCATAAACTCTCACAAGTTTGGCCAATTCTCGTCCGTTTCATGCACTATTACTCACCGTTTGGGCGTCCTTGAGCGATTTCCACGATTGACAATCCCCGGAGTGCGTTTGCATGTTTGTCGTCAATACTCACAGTTTTGGCCAATTCTGACGCGTTTCGTGGGCTATTACTCACCATTTAGGTGTCCCGAAGCGATTTCCATAGTTGTTGAACCCCAAGGTGCGTTTAGGTGTCGGTTATCAACACTCACTGTTTTGGGGCCCAGGTGTGATTTCCACGATTAACGAACCGCAGGGTGCGTTTACATGTCGGTCATCAATACTAGTAGTTTTGGCTAATTCTGGCCTGTTTCGTGGACAATTACTCACTGTTTTGGGGCCCCGGAATGATTTCCACGATTAACGAACCCCCGGGTGCGCTTACGTGTCGGTTATGAACACTCACAGTTTTGGCCAATTCTCACGCGTTTTGTGGACTTTTAGTCACTGTTTTCTGGTCCTAAAGTGATTTTCGTAGTTGTTGAACCCCAAGGCGCACTTACGTGTTAGTCATCAACA
>NW_021211543.1:0-1641 GCF_002162155.2 Triticum dicoccoides | reverse complement strand
ATAGGGCACCATCAAAATCCGTTGAGACGACGCCTTATGAACTGTGGTTTGGCAAGAAACCAAAGTTGTCGTTTCTCAAAGTTTGGGGCTGCGATGCTTATGTGAAGAAACTTCAACCAGATAAGCTCGAACCCAAATCGGAGAAATGTGTCTTCATAGGATACCCAAAGGAGACAATTGGGTACACCTTCTATCACAGATCTGAAGGCAAGATTTTCGTTGCTAAAATCGGATCCTTTCTAGAGAAGGAGTTTCTCTCGAAAGAAGTGAGTGGGAGGAAAATAGAACTTGATGAGATAATTGTATCTACTCCCTTATTGGAAAGTAGTTCATCACAAGAACCGGTTCCTGTGACAACTACACCAATTAGTGAGGAAGCTAATGATATTGATCATGAAACTTCAGATCAAGTTTCTACTGAACCTCGTAGGTCTACCAGAGTAAGATCCGCACCAGAGTGGTACGGAAATCCTATTCTGGAAGTCATGTTACTAGACCATGATGAACCTACGAACTATGAGGAAGCGACGATGAGCCCAGATTCCGCAAAATGGCTAGAGGCCATGCAATCTGAGATAGGATCCATGTATGAAAACAAAGTATGGACTTTGGTTGACTTGCCCGATGATCGGCAAGCCATTGAGAATAAATGGATCTTTAAGAAGAAGACTGACGCTGATGGTAATGTTACTGTCTACAAAGCTCGACTTGTTGCAAAAGGTTTTTCGACAAGTTCAAGGGGTTGACTACGATGAGACTTTCTCACCCGTAGCGATGCTTAAGTCTGTCCGAATCATGTTGGCTATTGCTACATTTCATGATTATGAAATTTGGCAAATGGATGTCAAGACTGCATTCTTGAATGGATTTCTAGAAGAAGAGTTGTATATGATGCAACCTGAAGGTTTTGTTGATCCAAAAGGTGCTGACAAAGTGTGCAAGCTCCAACGTTCCATTTATGGACTGGTGCAAGCATCTCGGAGTTGGAATAAACGTTTTGATAGTGTGATCAAAGCATATGGTTTTATACAGACTTTTGGAGAAGCCTGTATCTACAAGAAAGTGAGTCGGAGCTCTGTAGCATTTCTAGTTTTATATGTTGATGACATATTATTAATTGGAAATGATATAGAATTTCTGGATAGCATAAAGGGATACTTGAATAAAAGTTTTTCTATGAAATACCTCGGTGAAGCTGCTTACATATTGGGCATCAAGATCTATAGAGATAGATCAAGACGCTTAATAGGACTTTCACAAAGTACATACCTTGACAAAATTTTGAAAAAGTTCAAAATGGATCAGGCAAAGAAAGGATTCTTGCCTGTGCTACAAGGTGTGAAGTTGAGTCAAACTCAATGCCCGACCACAGCAGAAGATAGAGAGAAAATGAAAGATGTTCCCTATGCTTCAGCCATAGGCTCTATCATGTATGCAATGCTGTGTACCAGACCTGACGTATGCTTAGCAATAAGCTTGGCAGGTAGGTACCAAAGTAATCCAGGAGTGGATCACTGGACAGCGGTCAAGAACATCCTGAAATACCTGAAAAGGACTAAGGATATGTTTCTCGTATATGGAGGTGACAAAGAGCTAGTCGTAAATGGTTACATCGATGCAAGCTTTGACACTGATCCGGAC
>NW_021211542.1:0-881 GCF_002162155.2 Triticum dicoccoides | reverse complement strand
GGTGAAATGATGATACCATGCCAAGTTTCCACATTTTTAGAATTCATTTTGTAGTGATTTTCAATTTCACGGTCATTTAGCTCTCTAAACAATTAGGTAAATGACCGAAAAACAACAAATGATGTCAGAACATGTTGGAAATTGATGACGTCACTTTGAATGCTGCATACTGAACACAAAAGAATTCCAGAGTTCAAATAAGTTTAAAAAACATTGAAGTGTCCATGTAACAGATGAGTTCTCGTCCGAAACCCTGATACTCCGAAAGAGTTTGTCCAGTTTGTACACGAACTGCGTCCAGTTTTTGCCGTGACCCTCTCTACTCTTTTGCACATGCTATGCCGGTGAAATGATGATACCATGCCAAGTTTCAACATTTTCAGAATTCATTTTGTAGTGATTTCAATTTCACGGTAATTTAGCTCTCTAAACAATTACGTAAATGACCGAAAAACAACAAATGATGTCAGAACATGTTCGAAATTGATGACGTCGCTTTGAATGCTACATACTGAACACAAAAGATGTCGGAGTTCAAATAAGTTTAAAAAACATCGAAGTGACCGTGTAACAGATGAGTTCTCGTCCGAAACCCTGATACTCCGAAAGAGTTTGTCCAGTTTGTACACGAAGTGCGTCCAGTTTTTGCGGTGACCCTCTCTACTCTTTTGCACATGCTATGCGGGTGAAATGATGATACCATGCCAAGTTTCAACATTTTCAGAATTCATTTTGTAGTGATTTTCAATTTCACGGTCATTTAGCTCTCTAAACAATTAGGTAAACGGCCGAAAAACAACAAATGATGTCAGAACATGTTGGGAATTGATGACGTCGCTTTGAATGCTGCATACTGAACACAAAAGAAGTCCGGAGTTCAA
>NW_021211541.1:0-2230 GCF_002162155.2 Triticum dicoccoides | reverse complement strand
GACTATCAGATCCTTCATGGCCTGTTCGGCCGCCTTATGGAGCTCGACCAATTGCTTCAGCTGGTCGCTTAAGGGCACCAGATGTTCGGCCTCAATATACTGAGACCAGAACACCTTCTCCGTCGAGCTCCCCTCCTCGGCTCGGTAGTGCTTTGCGGCATCCGACACACTGCGGGGCAAATCTGCGAATGCTCCTGGAGAGCTCCGGACTCGGGTAAGTAACAAGAAATTCACTTTCACGTGCTTGCTTTGCATAATGAATGCCTTACCGCTGCTATGTTCTTCATCGCCTCAATTTCCTGGAGGGCCTTTTGGGCTTCGGCCTTGGCATGCTTGGCGCTTTTGAGGGCCGAGGCAAGCTCGGACTCTCGCGTCTTCGAGTCAAGCTCCAAACTCTCGTGTTTTTTCACGAGAGCCTGGAGCTCGTGCTGCACCTCCGCAACCCGCGCCTCTTGTTTCCCCCGCTCGGTGCGCTCCGTGGCCTCTTTGTTTTCGGCCTCGGACAGCGCTTGCTTCAGGGTCGCCACCTCGGTCGTGGCCCCTGGTATATCCACAATGATCCTGTCATTTTTTGCAACTACATCTTTTTTTATATATCCGTACACAAGGTATTACTTACCTTTGTTCTCCTCGAGCTGCTTCTTGGCAAGGCCGAGCTCTTTCTCGGATCGCTCGAGGTTCTGCTTCAGCGCATCAACCTCCGCAGTCAGTGCGACAGAGGTCAGCAGCGAAGCCTGCATACGCATATCGACATACTTATGTTAGACTCCTGCGGATATTCTTAGATCCTCTCTTCGGCTTTTCTTTGTGAACACCGAACAGAGCATCAGGGGCTTCAGTTAGAATACATACCTCAAAGCATGTTAGAAGGCTGGCACAGGCTTTAGTTAGTCCGCTCTTGGCGGACTGAACCTTCTGGATCACCGCACTCATAATAGTGTGGTGCTCCTCGTCGATGGAGGCGCCGTTAAGCACCTCCAGCAAATTATCCGGTGCCTCCGGTTGGACGGAGGTCACCGGCACGGTAGGCTTGCCCCTCTTAGTAGGAGGCCTCTTGCCAGAGTCTGGAACCACTGGAGGTTCCGGTGCGGTATCCGGCCTAGGGCCGAACTTGGAGCCCTTGGGGGCCTTGCTCCCTTTGCGCCTGTAGTCCGGAAGGTCGCCTTGTGGCACCTCCAGGACTACCTCCCCTCGGCTTGGTGCCCTTTGAGACAACACCTCGGCGTTGCCCGTAGGGCGAGGGGTGGAGGCGGTCGGAAGTGATCCTCCGCTGCTCATGGCTGACGGGTCCAAAGAACCGCTCGACGAGGATACGTCGATACGGGCTCGGGACAGACTGCATAACCGTGTCCAGCGTTAGAAGAAGTTGTGCAATTAAACGGTGCCATGAATTACTCTGGTGTCCGAATACTTACGATCTTGCCAGGGGCTTGGCCCTGGGTGGCCACTCGTCTTCGCTGTCGGCGGTGGTGGCGGAGTAGTCCGGAGGGAGAGTCCTTCCCTTCTTGGACCCTCCGGCCTCCCCAGTTGGGGCGGCCTTCCTCTTCTTATCTTCCCCGGCTGGAGGGGAAGAACCTTTATCTACCTCCTCCTCGTTTCCACGGGAGGAGTGCGTCTTGGAGTTATCGGACAATGAGTCCGATAACACCTGGCGCCGGGAACTCTTTCGGGTTCCCGTGGCCTTCTTCTTGACCTTCTTCTCCGACACCTCGTAAGGCGCCGGAGTCAGCATCTCCGTCAGGAGAGCGACAGCGGGGTCTTCGGGCAGGGGGGCTGGACAATCAATCTGCCCCGATGTCTCCACCCATTCCTGTCAAAGGCATGGAAGCTCAGATCCCGCACATAGTTAAACTGTGAAAAATGAATACCCTATGAGAGATAAAATGGCTTACCGCGCTGGCTTGGCGCTTCACGCTGAATCCGCGATCCTCGGTAAGGGGAGGGGGAACCTCGGCGCCCTTGAATAGCACCTTCCAAGCATCCTCGTGTGTTGTGTCGAAGAGCTCGCTCAGAGCTTGGTGCTGGGCCGGGTCGAACCCCCACAAGTTGAACGCCCGTTGTTGACACAGGAGGATCCGGCGGATGAGCATGACCTGGACTACGTTGACAAGCTTGAGCTTCTTGTTCACCATGTTTTGGATACAGGTTTGGAGTCCGGTCAGCTCTCCCGGACTACCCCAGGGCAGGCCCTTCTCTTTCCAGGAGGTGAGCCGCGTGGGGATTCCGGATC
>NW_021211540.1:0-1173 GCF_002162155.2 Triticum dicoccoides | reverse complement strand
ATGATGATCCTTGAGGTATTCGCGTTGTTTGACATCGCGAAAGTAGAAATCAAGAAGGAGCATCAATTGTTGATGGTTGGTGAAACCACTAGTTTCAAGAAGGGCAAGGGAAGGAAGGGATACTTCATGAAACGGCAAATCAGCTGCTGCACCAATGAAGAAACCCGAGGTTGAACCCAAACCCGAGACTAAGTGCTTCTGTAATAAGGGGAACAACCACTGGAGCAGGATTACCCTAGATACTTGGTAGATGAGAAGGCTGGCAAGGTCGATAGAAGTATATTGGATATACATTGTGTTAATGTGTACTTTACTAGTACTCCTAGTAGCACCAGGGTATTAGATACCGGTTCGGTTGCTAAGTGTTAGTAACTCGAAATAAAAGCTACGGAATAAAACGGAGACTAGCTAAAGGTGAGCTGACGATATGTGTTGGAAGTGTTTCCAAGTTTGATGTGATCTAACATCGCACGCTCCCTCTACCATCAAGATTAGTATTAAACCTGAATAAGTGCTCTTGCACCTAAAGGAATGGTTTATTGAATCTTGATCGTAGTGATACACATTTTCATGCCAAAAGATATAAGATAGTAATGATAGTACCACTTACTTGTGGCACTGCCATGTAAGTCATAATGGTATAAAACGCATGAAGAAGCTCCATGTTGATGGATCTTTGGACTCACTCGTTTTGAAAAGTTTGAGACATGCGAACCATGTCTAATTGGTGTATATGCATGAAGAAACTCCATGCAAATGGATCGTTTGGACTCACTTGATTTTGAATCACTTGAGATATGCAAATCATACCACATGGGCAAGATGACTGAAAAGCCTCGTTTTCAGTAAGATGGAACAAGATAGCAACTTGTAGGAAGTAACACATTTTGATGTGTGCAGTCCAATGAGTGCTGAGGCATGCAGTGAATATCGTTATGTTCTTACTTCACAGATGATTGAAGTAGATGTTGAGAATATTTACTTGATGAAACACAAGTCTGAATTATTGAATGGTTCAAGTAATTTCAGAGTGAAGTAGAAGATCATTGTGACAAGAGGATAAAATGTCTATGATACGATCATAGAGATGAATATCTAAGTTACGAGTTTTGGCACACAATTAAGACATTGTGGAAATTGTTTCGCAATTAATACCGCCTGGAACACCATAGT
>NW_021211539.1:0-1138 GCF_002162155.2 Triticum dicoccoides | reverse complement strand
GCTTTTGTGTGCAAAGAGGCATTATTTTCATTCGAGGACGTGCCTTCCTCTTTGCCTCCTGCTGTCACTAACATTTTGCAGGAGTTCGCTGACGTCTTTCCACAAGACGTGCCACCGGGATTACCGCCTATTCGAGGGATTGAGCATCAGATTGACTTAATTCCCGGTGCTTCACTGCCAAACCGTGCACCATACCGTACCAATCCAGAGGAGACGAAGGAGATTATGCGTCAAGTACAAGAGCTTCTCGACAAAGGTTATATACGCGAATCCCTTAGTCCTTGTGCTGTTCCTATTATTCTAGTGCCGAAAAAGGATGGTACATCATGTATGTGTGTTGATTGTAGAGGCATTAATAATATTACTATTCGTTATCGTCATCCTATTCCTAGGCTCGATGATATGCTTGATGAATTGAGTGGCTCTACAATATTCTCCAAAGTTGATTTGCGTAGTGGATACCATCAAATTCGTATGAAATTAGGAGATGAATGGAAAACATCATTTAAAACTAAGTTTGGATTATATGAGTGGTTAGTCATGCCTTTTGGGTTAACTAATGCACCTAGTACTTTCATGAGATTAATGAACGAATTTACGTGCTTTCATTGGACGATTTGTGGTAGTTTACTTTGATGACATATTGATTTATAGCAGATCTTTGGAAGAACATTTGGAACATTTACATAGCACGTTTGTTTGGTAACCTTGGGAAGTGCACCTTTTGCACCGACCGAGTATCTTTTCTTGGCTATGTTGTTACTCCACAGGGAATTGAAGTTGATAAAGCCAAGATTGAAGCTATTGAGAGTTGGTCGCAGCCCAAAACGGTCACACAAGTGAGGAGTTTTCTTGGCCTCGCTGGATTCTATAGGCGTTTTGTGAGAGATTTCAGCACCATTGCTGCACCTCTCAATGAGCTTACAAAGAAAGATGTGCCTTTTCTTTGGGGTACCGCACAGGAAGAAGCCTTCACGGTATTGAAAGATAAGTTGACACATGCTCCTTTACTCCAACTTCCTGATTTTAATAAGACTTTTGAGCTTGAATGTGATGCTAGTGGAATTGGATTAGGAGGTGTGTTATTACAAGATGGCAAACCTGTTGCATACTTTTCTGAAAAATTGAGTGGGCCTAG
>NW_021211538.1:0-2491 GCF_002162155.2 Triticum dicoccoides | reverse complement strand
CCGCTCTCGGCGGATGAGATCCTTTCAATCACCGTACTCATTAATGTGCGGTGATCTTCTGAGATAGACACCCTCTTGAGCAAATCCTGCAGCTCCACCGGCCATACTCCAATGGGTGCCGGACCTTCCGGCCCCGCCGGACTCGGGGAGACCCTCCGTGATGACACCCTAGGGTCGTCCTCCCCGCCCGACGGGGCGGCAGATGGAGGCGTCTCGCTCTCCATCATCTCCGGACGAAGGTCCCCCGAAGATGAGCTCTGCTGAGATGGGCTGAGATCCAAACTACAAGGTGAAAACTCCGGTTACCTTTGCAAATAATATAGGGGCGTTCCCTATTACTAAATTCCCCCTTTTGTTTACTTACGGCTTGCGGGAGGGCTGATTCCTATGGGGAGACTGTGCGGTCGGGGCTCTTCCCAGCGCAGGACCTTCCGACGCAGATTTCATTCCCCGCTTTGAGGCCTTGGCCTCCGGGTCTTCGGAAGCGGTCCTCTTCTCCCCCTGGAAGGAGGGATTCTCGATTCCCCCCTTATTGAAGTCCTCCTTGGCAGAGGTGGTAGTTTCCTTGTGCCCCCCTTCGCTCTCCTCCGAAGGCGCAACCTCCAACATTTTGACTAACACGGGATTCGGCGTGATCTCTGGGAGGGGGGCCGGACACCGTATCAGTTTTGCTTGCGCTATCCACTCCTGTCCAAGGGATAGCTGGTTAAAAGGCAAACCTATGATAAATAAATGGACAATATGTCCGGACACAGGGCTACTTACTTGAGTATCCGGACGATTGCAGCTTAGGCCAGCGTCCTCGGTCAAGTCCGGACGCATCTCTTGCGGTCCGAAGAACAGTTTGTACATCTCCGTGGGTGTCAAACCCATGAAGTGTTGGAGAGCTCGTGGCCCCTCCGGATTAAATTCCCACAGGCGGAGGGGGCGACGTTTGCAGGGCAGAAGGCGCCGGATCAGCATAACATGTGCCACTATGACCAGATTGATCTCCCTTTCTTGGAGGCCTCGAATCCGGTCCTGCAACAGGCATACATCTTTGGACGGCCCCCAGTTAAGCCCCTTGTTGACCCATGACGTCAGCCGTTGTGGAGGGCCCAAGCAGAAGACGGGCGGCGGCTTCTGCCTGCTGCCCCTGGGAGCGGTGATATAGAACCACTCCTGTTGCCACAAGCCGAGCTCCTCCTGAAAAGAGCCCTCGGGCCATGGAGCATCGGCCCTCTTAATTATAACTGCCCCGCTGCACTCTGCCTGATGCCCCTCAATCATCTTCGGCTCCACGTTGAAGGTTTTGAGCCACAAGCCGAAGTGAGGGGTAGTGCGGACGAAGGCTTCGCAGACGACAATGAATGATGAGATGTGGAGGATGGACTCCAGAGCCAAGTCATGGAATTCCAGCCCATAGTAAAACATGAGCCCCCTCACAAAGGGATCCATCGGGAAGCCTAAACCCCGACGGAGGTGAGACACGAACACGACCCTCTCGCCGGGCTCGGGAGTAGGAATAACTTGCCCTCAGGCAGGCAACCTATGCGAAATCTCGTAGGTCAAGTACCTGGCGTCTCTCAGCTTTAGTACGTCTTCTTTCGTGACGGAAGAGGGCATCCACCAGCCTCGTAGGTCGGAGCCGGACATTGTCAAAGGTCGAAGGTACCCGAATCGGGAGCCCTGGGTGTTGGAACTCGGGGCGAGGGGCGGATTCGATTGAGGATTGAAGAAAAAGAACGGGCCTTGGTCTCATTATAAAGAGGAAGAATACCAAGAGCCGTCCCCGTGACCGTTTGGAACCCGCCTTCGATTGAGGGGGCGTGGCAACGGGCGCGGTTGGGTTACCCACGTCCGTATTTATGAGAATCCCGAAATAAGGGGAACACGATCTCTGCTTCGACAAGACATGCCAAGGAAACCGCTTCGCTAAACGCGCTGAGGTGGTACAATAAAAACAATTGGAGTAAAGGCTTGGTAGTGGTGTGACGTCACGCCACCAAATACGTCAGCAGATCGAACTTGTGTAATATTATTTTCTCTACGGTGGTACGTGGAATTTATTTTGCAGAGCCGGACACTATCCTGGTGTTCACAATCTTCTATAAATTATTCGGGGGAGGAACCCGCGTTGCAATGTCGAAGACAATATGCGCGCCGGACTCGTCGTCATTGAAGCCTGGTTCAGGGTCTACTGAGGGAGTCCTGGGCTAGGGGGTGTCCGGATAGCCGGACTATCATCATCGGCTGGACTCCAAGACTATGAAGACACAAGATTGAAGACTTCGTCCCGTGTCCGGATGGGACTTTTCTTGGCGTGGAAGGCAAGCTTGGCAATACGGATATGTAGATCTCCTACCATTATAACCGACTCTGTGTAACCCTAGCCCTCTCCGGTGTCTATATAAACCGGATGGCTTTAGTCCGTAGGACGAACAACAATCATACCATAGGCTAGCTTCTAGGATTTAGCCTCCTTGATCTCGTGGTAGATCTACTCTTGTAA
>NW_021211537.1:0-1308 GCF_002162155.2 Triticum dicoccoides | reverse complement strand
CGGAGACGTGTCTCGGTCATGTCTACATTGTTCTCGAACCCGTAGGGTCCGCACGCTTAAGGTTACGATGACAGTTATATTATGAGTTTACATGTTTTGATGTACCGAAGGAGTTCGGAGTCCCGGATGAGATCGGGGACATGACGAGGAGTCTCGAAATGGTCGAGACGTAAAGATTCATATATTGGATGATATGGTTAGGCCAAGGGGTCAAGCCCATGAGGCTTTAGGTCGGTGCAAAAGGAGTTTTGCGGAGGCCAGGGGGCCAAACGCCGGAGACCCTGGCGTCTGGCCCTGGGCCAGACGCCGAGGCCCATGGCGTCTGGGCCAGACGCCAAGGATTGTGGCGTTTGGTCCTGGAGTCCGAGTGGGACTCTTGCCTTTCGGGCAAAACCGACTTTGAGGAGGCTTTTGCTCCAAGTTTCGACCCCGGGGCTCAACATATAAATAGAGGGGCAGGGCTAGCACCAAAGTGACAACAAGTTGATCCACGTGATCTATTCCTTAGCCGTGTGCGGCGCCCCAGCCACCATATTCCTCGATAATACTATAGCGGAGTTTAGGCGAAGCCCTGCTGCTGTAGTTCATCAAGATCGTCACCACGCCGTCGTGCTGACGGAACTCTTCCCCGACACTTTGCTGGATCGGAGTCCGGGGATCGTCATCGAGCTGAACGTGTGCTCGAACTCGGAGGTGCCGTAGTTTCGGTGCTTGATCGGTTGGATCAGGAAGACGTACGACTACTTCCTCTACGTTGCGTCAACGCTTCCGCAGTCGGTCTGCGTGGGTACGTAGACAACACTCTCTCCTCTCGTTGCTATGCATCACATGATCTTGCGTGTGCGTAGGAAATTTTTTGAAATTACTACGAAACCCAACAGTGGCATCCGAGCTAGGTTATTTATGTTGATGTTATATGCACGAGTAGAACACAAGTGAGTTGTGGACGATACAAGTCATACTGCCTACCAGCATGTCATACTTTGGTTCGGCGGTATTGTTGGACGAGACGACCCGGACCAACCTTACGCGTACGCTTACGCGAGACCGGTTCCCTCGACGTGCTTTGCACAGAGATGGCTTGCGGGCGACTGCCTCTCCAACTTTAGTTGAACCAAGTATGGCTACGCCCGGTCCTTGCGAAGGTTAAAACGGAGTCTATTTGACAAACTATCGTTGTGGTTTTGATGCGTAGGTGAGATTGGTTCTTACTTAAGCCCGTAGCAGCCACGTAAAACATGCAACAACAAAGTAGATGACGTCTAACTTGTTTTTGCAGGGCATGTTGTGATGTGATATGGTCAAGGC
>NW_021211536.1:0-1207 GCF_002162155.2 Triticum dicoccoides | reverse complement strand
GTCCGGCCGAGGTTTCCCATACGGCCCCGAACGATGTGAACAGGGTTCCCGAGATACCTAACGGGTATTCGGTACACCGTGCCACGTACCTACCGCATCACAGCCCACCCCTACGGTCAGCGCTGTCCACGGCCTCCAGTAGGCTACAAACACCAGAAACTACTTGCAACTCCTGGACAGAGAGCTAGGGTGAATAAGAAGTCGAGCGGGGTCATATTTCAGGGCCCAATGCATGGTAGTAGCTGTATCTTAAATCACGCATACAGATCTCAGTGCTTAAGGTCGGCTTCAATGAAACAACCCACCATGTACTCCTACATGGCCTCTCATCGATACCTTTACCAAATCGTGTTCACCACACCACTCTCATTACCGAGATAAACATTTCACTCTAGCCCATCACCCAGATGAACCAGACCTGACACGACTCTAAGCATAGCAGCCATAGCAAGGTAGGAACAACACATATATATGGCTCAAACAACTCCTACACATGCTAGTGGGTTTCATCTAGTTACTGTGGCAATGACAGGTCATGCAGAGGAAATGGGTTCAACTACCGTAGCACACAGCAGTTTGAAACGCGTTGTCTTAATGCAGTAAAAGAGAGCAGGAGCGAGAACATGGGATTGTATCGATATGATCAAATGGTTGGTTGCTTGCCTGATGGTTCGATGCACTGATACGGTTCTTCGCTAGGGTAATCAGGGTACTCTTCGGGGACAGAACCTGCCGCAGAGAGCACCGACTCACAAACATTACCAAACAGTATGCAACAATATGATGCATGCATGAGACATGGCAAAATGAGTGTATTGGGCTAATGCAACTAAAACCAGAAGGGTTTGAACAAATTTGAATCAAGGATTCAAATTTCAAATTCAAATATGGCCTTTTAAAGTGCTTTTCCTTGTTCTGCTTAAAACATCAATTTAACTTGTTTGATCATGCATGAAAATAGTACAGATGGATAGATTGGATTTTTCTGATCATTTTTCATATATAATTTGTCCAATTTGGAGTTACAGAATAAAAGTTATGAATTTTTGAAGTTTAAATAATATTCTGGAATTTCCTGATTTAAATTAAATCCAGAAAATCAATTACTGCGTCAGCCTGACGTCAGTGTGACGTCAGCAGGTCAACGGAACTGGTCCAGGTCAAACCTGACAGTGGGTCCCGCATGTCAGGGTGATTATTTTAATTA
>NW_021211535.1:0-585 GCF_002162155.2 Triticum dicoccoides | reverse complement strand
TGTGACGCCCGGATAATTAGACTACAGTAATCCCAAGCTAAGGATGCCACGTCACCTCCATTACTGTGATTAAACTCACGTTGATTCGAACCCGATTCAAATTCAAATTTAAAACATAGGTAAACAACAAAAGTTTCCAAACTTTAAAACTAAAATGTTCGGAGTGAACTAAATAATGCATAGGTAATTATGGTGGAGAAACCAAACTTTGATAAGGTGTTTAAAGACTCTAAGATAATTAAAACAGTAGTTAAAACGATTAAATACATGCCTATTGAATTTTATAAAATATTAAACTATTTTATTTTCGGTTGAGAATTAAGGTGGCAGTAGTATATTTATAAATACAAATTTAGGTGCTAGTGTTTTTTTTATAAAACTATAATAAAAGGAAACTTAAAATAAAATAGAAAAGAAATAGAAAACAAAAAGAAAAGACCCCCCTCTCCCCTGGGCCAAGTGGCCCAGTTGGCCACAGCTGACCAGGCCGACCCAGGCCACCCCTGCCTATACCCCCCCACCACCACGGTAACCCTAACCCATTCCCCACTCGCACCCACTCCCCCTCTCCCGATCCGATTTGGA
>NW_021211534.1:0-1555 GCF_002162155.2 Triticum dicoccoides | reverse complement strand
TGCTCAATTCTCTTGGGATGGCCCTTAGGATACAAAGGTTCCTGAGTCATTTTACCCCCTCTAGTCATAACTCTAACAACATTACCATTTTTCTTATTATTTAATTCATTGAGCAAATCATTCTGAGCCTTAAGTACTTGTTTTACTTGAGTGGTAACCATAGAAGCATGTTTACTAATAAGTTTAAGTTCACCTTTAACTCTAGACATATAATCACTCAAGTGTTCAAGCATATCAGCATTGCGTTTCAATTGTCTACCAACATAAGCATTGAAGTTTTCTTGTTTAACAATAAAATTATCAAACTCATCTAAGTATTGGCTAGCAGACTTATAACGAGGGATATCACCTTCATCAAATCACTAAAGAGAATTTACCTCTACTACCTGTGTCAGGACCCCGACTCGATGCCACATCGATCTAGCATGTAACACCTCATATCGCTTTGCGGCCTCACGCACGGTATCCCCACGGGTGTCGCCTTACCTTTGCCCGGGACCGTTTGCGCATTTTGGCACACGTATATGATGGTGTCGCTAGCATCCATATGATAAAGAGCCCGGGCTGACATGGCTAGTCGTAAACCCGAAGTGGCACTAACTTACAGGGACAGGCATCCATGACCCAGCATCGAACATGTCGGTCATCAGCGAGTGAATCCAAGTTGTAGCTCTGGGCTAACAGGACTCCGGTGAACCGGGCTGTAGCGGGCTAGCAGGACTCCGGTATTCATCGCGTGACATTTCCCCGAAGGGACAGACACAGGATCGAAGAAGGACACATGCCGGCCTGCCTATGTGTTCCAGAGCAGTAGCAAGCTACCAGGGCTCAGTGGAAGCACTAGGAGACATTTCCCGGTAAGAGAGGCTACTAAGAATAAACAACTAGATAGTCAGATCCCACACATAGCAATACACATTACACGTACGCATAACATGCAAGTATGTGCTGTACAACATGGCATCACAGCATAACTTAACAACTCATATAGATAAAGGCTCAGAAGAGCCGTCATAGCATTATTACAAACAGGGGTCACATGACCCAACAGTCAGAGCAATCAAGCAACAAGCGGAAGCATTACATGTCTGGGTACAGACATCTACAAAAGAAAAGGGCTGAAGAGCCTGACTATCTACAACATCCGATCAAGATCGTAGCTGAGGTACTAGCTACTAGTCGAAGTCCACGAGATCACTAGTAAGACCGAAGTCTCAGCTGCAAAAACATAAATAAAGCAACATGAGTACAAAGGTACTCAGCAAGACTTACATCAGATCCTATCATACATGCACTTGTATCAAGAGGGTAACGTGGGGTTTAGTTGCAGCAAGCCAGCTTTGACTCTGTGGCTATCCTGTTCTACGACTACCAGAAACTCTGGAGGTGAAACAACGTACACGAGTCCACTAATCACCACACAATACACTACTATGGATTCGTCCCCGTCTCCCTACGAGAAGGCCATCCATAGCACTCACACTTGTCTTGAGCATTTTATAGTATCCACTTCAAGTTGTCTATGTACCATGTAAGCATCCAAGAAGTCCATAAC
>NW_021211533.1:0-1028 GCF_002162155.2 Triticum dicoccoides | reverse complement strand
ATTTCAGTAGGGGCTTGATCAGAAGTATCTTGATCATTATCATTAACTCCCTCTCTAGTCGGTGCTGGCACCTCAGGAACATTTTCTTGAGTTGCGCCATTTTCCGGTTCAAGAGGTAATACTTCATCAAGCTCTACTTTCCTCCCACTTACTTCTTTCGAGAGAAACTCTTTCTCCAGAAAGGACCCATTCTTGGCAACAAAGATCTTGCCTTCGGATCTGAGGTAGAAGGTGTACCCAATAGTTTCTTTTGGGTATCCTATGAAGACGCATTTTTCCGACTTGGGTTCGAGCTTTTCAGGTTGAAGTTTCTTGACATAAGCATCGCATCCCCAAACTTTTAGAAACGACAGCTTAGGTTTCTTCCCAAACCATAATTCATACGGTGTCGTCTCAACGGATTTCGACGGAGCCCTATTTAAAGTGAATGCGGCAGTCTCTAAAGCATAGCCCCTAAAAAGAAAGTGGTAAATCGGTAAGAGACATCATAGATCGCACCATATCTATCAGAGTGCGATTACGACGTTCGGACACACCATTACGCTGAGGTGTTCCAGGCGGCATGAGTTGTGAAACTATTCCACATTTTCTTAAGTGTGCCCCAAACTCGTGACTCAAGTATTCTCCTCCACGATCTGATCGTAGAAACTTGATTTTCCTGTCACGTTGATTTTCAACCTCACTCTGAAATTCCTTAAACTTTTCAAAGGTTTCAGACTTGTGTTTCATTAAGTAGATATACCCATACCTACTTAAATCATCAGTGAGGGTGAGAACATAACGATAGCCACCGCGAGCCTCAACACTCATCGGACCGCACACATCAGTATGTATGATTTCCAATAAGTCGGTTGCTCGCTCCATTGTTCCTGAGAACGGAGTCTTGGTCATTTTACCCATAAGGCATGGTTCGCACATGTCAAATGATTCATAATCAAGAGACTCTAAAAGTCCATCAGCATGGAGCTTCTTCATGCGTTTGACACCTATGTGACCAAGGCGGCAGTGCCACAAGTATGTGGGACTAT
>NW_021211532.1:0-1901 GCF_002162155.2 Triticum dicoccoides | reverse complement strand
GATCATCACGTGAGATGGAGTAGTTTTCAATGGTGAACATCGTTATGTTGATCATATCTACTATATGATTCACGCTCGACCTTTCGGTCTCCGTGTTCCGAGGCCATATCTGCATATGCTAGGCTCGTCAAGTTTAACCTGAGTATTCTGCGTGTGCAAAACTGGCTTGCACCCGTTGTAGATGGACGTAGAGCTTATCACACCCGATCATCACGTGGTGTCTGGGCACGACGAACTTTGGCAACGGTGCATACTCAGGGAGAACACTTCTTGATAATTTAGTGAGAGATCATCTTATAATGCTACCGTCAATCAAAGCAAGATAAGATGCATAAAAAGATAAACATCACATGCAATCAATATAAGTGATATGATATGCTCATCATCATCTTGTGCTTGTGATCTCCATCTCCGAAGCACCGTCATGATCACCATCGTCACCGGCGCGACACCTTGATCTCCATCGTAGCATCGTTGTCGTCTCGCCAATCTTATGCTTCCACGACTATCACTACCGTTTAGTAATAAAGTAAAGCATTACATCGCGATTGCATTGCATACAATAAAGCGACAACCATATGGCTCCTGCCGGTTGCCGATAACTCGGTTACAAAACATGATCATCTCATACAATAAAATTTAGCATCATGCTTTGACCATATCACATCACAACATGCCCTGCAAAAACAAGTTAGACGTCCTCTACTTTGTTGTTGCTTGTTTTACGTGGCTGCTACGGGCTTAAGTAAGAACCAATCTCACCTACGCATCAAAACCACAACGATAGTTTGTCAAATAGACTCCGTTTTAACCTTCGCAAGGACCGGGCGTAGCCATTCTTGGTTCAACTAAAGTTGGAGAGACAGTCGCCCGCAAGCCATCTCTGTGCAAAGCACGTCGAGGGAACCGGTCTCGCGTAAGCGTACGCGTAAGGTTGGTCTGGGTCGTCTCGTCCAACAATACCGCCGAACCAAAATATGACATGCTGGTAGGCAGTATGACTTGTATCGTCCACAAATCACTTGTGTTCTACTCGTGCATATAACATCAACATCAATAACCTAGGCTCGGATGCCACTGTTGGGTTTCGTAGTAATTTCAAAAAATTTCCTACGCACACGCAAGATCATGTGATGCATAGCAACGAGGGGAGAGTATTGTCTACGTACCCAACGCAGACCGACTGCGGAAGCGATGACACGACGTAGAGGAAGTAGTCGTACGTCTTCTCGATCCAACCGATCAAGCACCGAAACTACAGCACCTCCGAGTTCGAGCACACGTTCAGCTCGATGACGATCCCCGGACTCCGATCCAGCAAAGTGTCGGGGAAGAGTTTCGTCAGCACGACGGCGTGGTGACTATCTTGATGAACTACAGCAGCAGGGCTTCGCCTAAACTCCGCTACAGTATTATCGAGGAATATGGTGGCAGGGGGCACCGCACACGGCTAAGGAATCAATCACGTGGATCAACTTGTGTCAACTTGTGTGTCTTTGGGGTGCCTCTACCTCAGTATATAAAGGAGCCAAGGGGGGAGGGGGCGCCGGCCAAGAGAGAGAGGCGCAGGAGGAGTCCTACTCCTACCGGGAGTAGGACTCCCCCCCCAATCCTATTCCAACTAGGATTCCCAAGGGGGAAAGAGGGAGAGGGGTGGCCGGCCACCTCTCCTAGTCCTAATAGGACTAGGGGAAGGGGGGAGGCGCGCAGCCCCCTTGGGCTGCCCCTTTCTCCTTTCCACTAAGGCCCATGATGGCCCATATGGCTCCCGGGGGGTTCCGGTAACCTCCCGGTAACCCGGTAAAATCCCGATTTCACCCGGAACACTTCCGATGTCCAAACATAGGCTTCCAATATATCAATCTTTACGTCTCGACCATTTCGAGACTCCTCGTCATGTC
>NW_021211531.1:0-1071 GCF_002162155.2 Triticum dicoccoides | reverse complement strand
TACAACTGTAGAACTTGTCGGAGACATCATATCTCTCGACCCGGGCATGAGCTTGGAAAACTAGTTTCAGCTCTTCGAACATCTCATATGCTCCGTGATGCTCAAAACGCTTTTGGAGCCCCGGTTCTAAGCTGTAAAGCATGCCGCACTGAACGAGGGAGTAATCATCAGCGCGAGACTGCCAAGCATTCATAATGTCTTGGTTCTCTGGGACGGGAGCGTCACCTAGCGGTCCTTCTAGGACATATTGTTTCCTGGCAGCTATGAGGATGATCCTCAGGTTCCGGACCCAGTCCGTATAGTTGCTGCCATCATCTTTCAGCTTGGTTTTCTCTAGGAACGCGTTGAAGTTCATGTTGACATCAGCGTTGGCCATTGATCTACAAGACATATTTGCAAAGGTTTTAGACTAAGTTCATGATAATAAAGTTCTAATCAAATTATGAACTCCCACTTAGATTAGACATCCCTTTAGTCATCTAAGTGTTACACGATCCGAGTCGACTAGCCCGTGTCCGATCATCACGTGAGACGGACTAGTCATCGTCGGTGAACATTTTCATGTTGATCGTATCTTCCATACGACTCGTGTTCGAACTTTCGGTCTCCGTGTTCCGAGGCCATGTCTGCACATGCTAGGCTCGTCAAGTTAACCCTAAGTGTTTTCGCTGTGTAAAACTGTCTTACACCCGTTGTATGTGAACGTAAGAATCCATCACACCCGATCATCACGTGGTGCTTAGAAACGACGAACTGTAGCAACGGTGCACAGTTAGGGGAGAACACTTCTTGAAATTTTATAAGGGATCATCTTATTTACTACCGTCGTCCTAAGTAAACAAGATGCATAATACATAATAAACATCACATGCAATTATATAGTTGTGACATGATATGGCCAATATCATATAGCTCCATTGATCTTCATCTTCGGGGCTCCATGATCATCTTGTCACCGGCTTGACACCATGATCTCCATCATCATGATCTCCATCATCGTGTCTTCATGAAGTTGTCACGCCAACGACTACTTCTACTTCTATGACTAACGTTTAGCAATAAAGTAAAGTA
>NW_021211530.1:0-541 GCF_002162155.2 Triticum dicoccoides | reverse complement strand
GACTATTACTCACCGTTTTGGGGTCCGAAAGTGATTTCCATTCTTGTTGAACCCAAGGTGTGCTTACGTGTCGGTCGTCAACACTCACAGTTTTGTTCGATTCTGGCCCATTTCGTGGACTATTACTCACTGTTTTGGGGTCCAGGAGTGATTTCCACGTGTAACGAACCCTGGTGTGCGTTTACGTGTCGGTCATCAACACTCGCGGTTTTTGTCGATTCTGGCCCGTTTCATGGACTATTAGTCACTGATTTAGGTTCCCGGAGTGATTTTCACGAGTAACGAACCCTGGGGTGCGTTTACCTGTCGGTCATCG
Source organism: Triticum dicoccoides (assembly GCF_002162155.2). Classification (NCBI taxonomy): domain Eukaryota; kingdom Viridiplantae; phylum Streptophyta; class Magnoliopsida; order Poales; family Poaceae; genus Triticum; species Triticum dicoccoides. The sequence goes on along the minus strand of NW_021211530.1, from coordinate 225 downwards.
ACACTCATAGTTTTGGCCGATTCTGGCCCGTTTCATGGACTATTACTCACTGTTTTGGGGTCCCGGACTGATTTCCATGAGTAACGAACCCTGGGGTGCGTTTACGTGTCGGTCATCAATACTCGCAGTTTTGGCCGATTCTGACCCGTTTCGTGGACTATTACTCACCATTTTGGAGTCCCAAAGCGATTTCCATAGTTGTTGAACCCCAAGGTGCGCTTACGT
>NW_021211529.1:0-1199 GCF_002162155.2 Triticum dicoccoides | reverse complement strand
CGTCGCTCGTATTCAGCTTTTTGCTGCTGGACAAGCTGCTCGACCTTCTTGTAGCTCTGGAGGTCATGGCCCTTGGTGCGGTGGATCTTGCAGTACTGCTTGTCGGAGCCGTCCTGCTTGTCGGCGACCGCTACAGCCTGGCAGTTGGTGCATGCGGCAACCTCCTTGCCGGAGCTACCAACATTGGCTTTCTTGGTGCCACCTTCGTTGCCGGACTGCTCAACGACTAGCACATCTTTGCCTTTCTTCTTCCTATTCCGTCGCCGGTTTTTCTTTGCCAGGGCAGCATCCTCACTGTCAGATCCTCCCGCTCTTGTATTCTCTCCGGGGAGTCTCCTCCCTTCCTCAGCACGTGCACACTTGTCGGCCAGGGCATACAGCTCACTGACGTCTCTGATCTTGCACATCGCCATCTCCTCCCGCATCCTGCAGTTACGCACGTTCTGATGAAACACGCTGATGACCGCGGCAGGGTGGACATCTGGGATGTTGTGCTGTACACGGCTGAATCTCTGAATGTACTTGCACAGGGGCTCTCCTTCCTTCTGGGCTAGCAGATGAAGGTCACTCTCTTGGCCATGAGGTTTGTGGCCGCCTGTAAAGGCGCCGACAAACTGATGGCAAAGGTCTGCCCAGGAGGATATGGAGTTGTCCGGCAAGTTCATGAGCCAGGATCTGGCGTTGGGCTTGAGCAACAGCGGGAAGTAGTTGGCAAGGATCTTGTCGTCTCGTACCCCGGCAGCCTGCACCGCGATGGTGTAGATGCTGAGGAACTCCGACGGATGCGACTTGCCGTCGTACTTCTCCGGTACGTCTGGCTTGAAATTCTTCATGCTGGGCCACTGGACTTGCCGCAGCTCACGGGTAAACGCAGGGCAACCTACCGCGTACGGCAAGTCGCCTGGTTCCCCTGGCGCATGCATGTCGACAGAGGGCCCAGCGCGCTGGTCTGATTGACGTCGCGCTTCTCTTTGGCGCTCGATGCGAGTACGAGCGTCTTCTTGTTGTCGTTCGTGAAGAACTTGGCGCTGATCGCGACGAGCTCGTGGATCTGATGACGCAGTGGAGTCGCTGTCGAGGTGGATCCGGCGAGTCGGCGATCTTGGCCTTCGGGGCGGAGAGTGCACAGTGGTTGCACCCCCACCGGTCTTGTCGCCACCGGCTTGTGCCTGGCTGACTTGCCGCGGCAGCGACGTGCC
>NW_021211528.1:0-972 GCF_002162155.2 Triticum dicoccoides | reverse complement strand
TACTTTGATCACACCACCTATTTTAGAGGACTACGTTGATAATTTGACTTTGCCATGTGATCAAACAACTGAAATACCAACAATTTTGAGTGCACCCATTGAATTAACTATTGATGCAAAAGAACCAATGTTTAATCATTTTGATATGACCTCTAATCTTGGTGATGATTCTGTGTTGAATGACTTATTGCATGTTTGCTTATTTAAGCATGTTGTAGCATGTAAATTTGATGCAAGTAAGGTTTATTCACCAATGTTGGGATGGTTTAATGATGAACATTGTCAATCTTTTGAAATGAATAAGAGCTTCACTTACATGTGCAAACTGAGTTGCAATATTTTCATGCCTTCTACTTCTTGTGCTAATTTTTTGGCTTTAGATTTTATGAACTATGCAAGTTACTCATCTATTCATGTGTCATATATGCAAAAATCAAGGGAAGTAAAAATAGATGACATATACATATACAACATGTACACCTTGTCTTTTTTTTAGCCACATTTCAGATTAAGCAACGCCGAGGACGGCTTTATTTTCAAGAAGGGGAGGATGATGAGGACATGACTACCTTGGATATGACCAAAAATATTGCATATATGCATATTTGTCAGGTGATTTCTAGTGCAAACTATTCAATAATCTATTTATGTTATCCAGAACAAAAATACTTCACACACTTTTGTGTTTTGTCTAATTGCAGGTGTATGGGACATTTGTACAATCCACATATGAAGATAAGGAAGAAAGAGATGTTTATTTGCTGTCCAAAAAGTTCTCTCACGTCACTTTTGGCCCAAGAGAAGATAGAGTCCAAGTCTCTCACGTTCTGGATTCAGATTCGGACTGCACAGACACACCTGACTCAATACGCACACAAGTTTTTCATACGGACTCCAAATTGGGTGATTCTTTTTTTGTTGGAAACTAGATTTCGTGCACTTTCCAACCCAATTGGAATCACCTTCAAATTC
>NW_021211527.1:0-713 GCF_002162155.2 Triticum dicoccoides | reverse complement strand
ATTAAAAAATAAAGCAAAAAACAAAAGAAAATAAATAATGTAGAAAACAGAACAAAAAAAACTGGAAAAAAAATAAAAACAGCAACAATAAGTATTTTGTTGTAAGTAGAAACAAAATAAAATGAATAAAGCAACAAAGAAAACAAAAAAGTGTTTTCAAATTTGAAAACTAATGGCACTAACAGAAAGTTTATAATTTTTCTAAAACTAAAAGCAAAAAGAATTAAAAAATAAAGAAAAAACAAAAGAAAATAAATAATGCAGAAAACAAAACAAAAAACTGGAAAAAAGTGCCACCCACTGGGCCCCCACAGCCTGAATACGACTAGAAACCCTACCATGGGCCAGGATTCAGGCCCGCAGGAGGCCCAGTAGGCCCACAGGCATAGATTGCAGGGTTAGGCCCGAAAGCCTGCTTAAGAGAGGAGCTCGAGAGGGAAGGCGCACCGCACCTTTTAAACAGGTGCGCCTCCCTCTCAACTAGTGAGGTAGGACTAAATATTAGGTTCGGGGCAGCACAGGCCTTTGGTCCCGGTTGGTGGCACCAACCGGGACTAAAGGGGTGCATTGGTCCCGGTTCGTGCCACGACCCGGGACTAATGCCCCCCTTTAGTCCCGATTGGTGCCACCAACCGGGACCAAAGGCCGCCGCTTCCCGCCCTTTGGGCTGCTGAAAATTGGCCTTTGGTCCCGGTTGGGGGCACCAACCGGGA
>NW_021211526.1:0-1094 GCF_002162155.2 Triticum dicoccoides | reverse complement strand
ATGTGATGCATAGCAACGAGAGGAGAGTGTTGTCTACGTACCCAACGCAGACCGACTGCGGAAGCAATGACACGACGTAGAGGAAGTAGTCGTACGTCTTCACGATCCAACCGATCAAGCACCGAAACTACGGCACCTCCGAGTTCGAGCACACGTTCAGCTCGATGACGATCCCCGGACTCCGATCCAGCAAAGTGTCGGGGAAGAGTTTCGTCAGCACGACGGCGTGGTGACGATCTTGATGAACTACAACAGCAGGGCTTCGCCTAAACTCCGCTACAGTATTATCGAGGAATATGGTGGCAGGGGGCACCGCACACGGCTAAGGAATCGATCACGTGGATCAACTTGTGTCAACTTGTGTGTTTAGAGGTGCCCCTGCCTCCGTATATAAAGGAGCCAAGGGGGGAGGAGGCGCCGGCCAGGAGGAGGTGGCGCAGGAGGAGTCCTACTCCTACTGGGAGTAGGACTTCCCCCCAATCCTATTCCAACTAGGATTCCCAAGGGGGAAAGAGGGAGAGGGGTGGCCGGCCACCTCTCCTAGTCCTACTAGGACTAGGGGAAGGGGGGAGGCGCGCAGCCCCCTTGGGCTTCCCCTTTCTCCTTTCCACTAAGGCCCATGATGGCCCATATGGCTCCCGGGGGGTTCCGGTAACCTCCCGGTAACCCGGTAAAATCCCGATTTCACCCGGAACACTTCCGATGTCCAAACATAGGCTTCCAATATATCAATCTTTACGTCTCGACCATTTCGAGACTCCTCGTCATGTCCGTGATCACATCCGGGACTCCGAACAACCTTCGGTACATCAAAATGCATAAACTCATAATATAACTGTCATCGTAACCTTAAGCGTGCGGACCCTACGGGTTCAAGAACAATGTAGACATGACCGAGACATGTCTCTGGTCAATAACCAATAGCGGGACCTGGATGCCCATATTGGCTCCTACATATTCTACGAAGATCTTTATCGGTCAGACCGCATAACAACATACGTTGTTCCCTTTGTCATCGGTATGTTACTTGCCCGAGATTCGATCGTCGGTATCCAATACCTAGTTCAATCTCGTTAACGGCAAGTCTCTTTACT
>NW_021211525.1:0-976 GCF_002162155.2 Triticum dicoccoides | reverse complement strand
CGATTCATCTGTTACTTGCTGCGGTAGCTGAACCCCTTTATCCTCTGCATGACCTGTCATTGCCACAGTAAATAGATGAAACCCACTAGCATGAGTAGGAGTTGTTTGAGCCCTGATGTGCCTACTCATTCATGCTTGTTTGTCATGCCTGCTACTGCTTAGAGTTGAGTCAGGTCTGATTCATCGGGGATGAATCAGAGGTGTGTGAACATGTCCTACTGTGTGTGAGCTAAGTGTGTGAACACGATTTGGTAAAGGTAACGGTGAGAGGCCATGTAGGAGTACATGGTGGGTTGTCTCATTGAAACCGTCCTCAGGAACTGAGTTCTGTGTTTGTGATCCATGATTCAGCTACTACCACGCATTGGGCCCGAAACCAATGGACCCTCTCGGCTTCTTAATCACCCTTGTCCTCTGTCCAGGAGTTGCAAGTAGTTTCTGGTGTTTGTAGTATGCTGGAGGCCGTGGACAGCGCTGACCGTAGGGGTGGGCTGTGATGCGGTAGGCACGTGGCCGGGTAAACCGGACACCCGTTTGGTGTCACGGAACCCTGTACACATCGTTTGGGGCTGTGAGCGAAACTCCGGCCGGATCTCCTCATGGATGGAACCCGAATAGGCGATAAACCTGGACTAGAGACTCGAGTGTTTAGGCAGGCCGTGGCCGACACCCATGTTGGGCTTCCGCTTGAAGGTTGCCGAGTACATGTCGTGTAAACGGCGGTAAGTGGTGAGAGCGTGTGTGAAGAAGTACACCCCTGCAGGGTTAACATCATCTATTCGAATAGCCGTGTCCGCGGAAAAGGACTTCTGGGTTGCTTATATCAGTTCATAGACAAGTGAAAGTGGATACTCTAAAATACGCAAGATAAGCGTGAGTGCTATGGATGGCGTTCTCATAGGGAGACGGGAGCGGATCCATAGTGGTGTATTGATATGGTGAATATGTGGACTCGTGTGCGCCACCTCAAAAGAGT
>NW_021211524.1:0-1411 GCF_002162155.2 Triticum dicoccoides | reverse complement strand
TACGCGTTGGGTTCCACCATATTATCAACGTGAATTGCTTCAAAAATTGCAGCGTTTAAGACAAGGGAAAAATTCTGTAGAAGAATATTATCAGGAATTACAAACTGGCATGATTAGATGTGGTATTGTTGAGGAGAATGAAGCTATACTTGCACGTTTTCTGGGTGGATTAAATAGAGAGATTCAGACCATTCTAGACTATAAGGAGTATACTAATATCACTCGTTTATTCCATCTTGCTTGTAAAGCTGAACGTGAAGTGCAGGATCGACAAGCATTGGGGCGAACTAACTTTTCTGCAGGCCGACCTTCATCATGGACACCACGTGCATCTTCTACTTCAACTGCACCAGCACCTCCATCCGGTGCCACCTCCAGCCGTGATACAAGAAAACAGGCACAACCACCATTATCTGCCAAGAGCGCACCTGCGGGGCCTGCACAACGTTCTTCTTCTTCCATGGCATCAACAAGGCACACAAGTGATATTATTTGTCGTCGTTGTAAGGGAGGAGGTCATTATGCGAGAGAATGCAAATCTCCGCGTGTGATGATTGCTACCGCGGATGGTGGATATGAGTCTGCTAGTGACTATGATGAGGAGACTTTGGCTCTTATTACACGTGAAGAACATGGTGGAGATGATTCTGATCATGAGACGCAATACATGGCTCCTGAAGACGCTGACAGGTATGAATGTTTAGTTACTCAACGTGTTTTGAGTGTGCAGATCACACAAGCTGAGCAAAATCAGAGGCACAATTTGTTCCATACCAAGGGAGTTGTGAAGGAACGTTCTGTGCGCGTCATCATAGACGGAGGGAGCTGCAACAACTTGGCTAGCATGGAAATGGTGGAGAAGCTTTCTCTCACCACAAGACCACATCCACATCCTTACTACATCCAATGGTTCAACAACAGCGGCAAGGTTAAAGTAACACGTACTGTTCGTGTGCATTTTAGTATCTCTACATATGCTGATTATGTTGATTGTGATGTGGTACCTATGCAAGCATGTTCCTTATTACTTGGTAGACCATGGCAATTTCATAAAAATTCTGTACACCATGGTAGAAACAATCACTATACTCTTGTTCATAAGGATAAAAATATTACTTTGCTTCCTATGACTCCTGATTCCATTTTGAAAGATGATATTAATAGAGCTAATAAAGCAAAACAGGAGACGAATAAGAGTGAAAATCAGATTGTGGCAAAAGAATTTGAGCAACAAATGAAGCCTAATAATAAACCATCTAGTGTTGCTTCTGAAATTAAATTGAAAAGTGCATGTTTATTTGCCACCAAATCTGATATTGATGAGCTAGATTTCAGCAAATCTGTTTGCTATGCTTTTGTGTGCAAAGAGGCATTATTTTCATTCGAGGACGTGCCTTCCTCTTTGCCTCCT
>NW_021211523.1:0-1741 GCF_002162155.2 Triticum dicoccoides | reverse complement strand
ACTCACCCACCTCCCACGGGCGCCGGTTCGAACTCCCCTCTTATCCCCACCTACAGTAGATCGAGAATACCCTCGCCAACGACCGCTGCAGCCGCCTCCATGGAGAGAAGCCTCGGCTGGCAGAGAGCGATGATGGACCTCGCCGGCGATGACGAGGGGTGGCGCGCAGTTGACGGAGGTGTGCGGCTGGTTCCCCAGCATGGAGATGTTGGCCAACCACGCGCGTGGCCTCGTCAAAGTCCTCACCGACGCCGAGAGGAAGCACGCCTTCCCCTACGGCCGCGGTGTCCCGCCGGCTATCCTACTCGTGTGGGCAATGCGAGAGGCCACGCTGAGCGACTCCCCTATTCAGCGTGCAAGGTGGTGGATGTACCGCTCCACCACCATGTCGCTACGGCCAGATTCAGCACGCGTCGCGTCAAGGGCGGACCGCATCGACGTCGAGCTCGCTGTCCCTGCGCCCGTCAGCCCGGACTACCAGGTCCGCCATGTGTCGAAGCCAGTGCTGCCGTTGGGCTCTGACGTCGTGGAGGACGACGTGGAGGAGGTACTGGTCATCCCTGATGACCATGAGGAGGGCGAGGAGGACGCTATGAAGATGGTAGTGCCGGTCGCCGTCGAGGGTGGCAAGACAATGCCCATCGACATCGAGCTCCTTCCCCCCCTCTCTGACATAGTGAAGGTGGAAGAAGAGGAGGTGGCTCAGGATCAGGTGGCGCAGCTGTCCAACACAACGGTGGTCAAGAAGAAGGCTTCTCCGTGTGTGGTGCGCCGCTCACGCCGCCTCAAATTTCTGAAGAAGTGAAGATGGGCACAGTTGCTGAAGGAGGAGGAAGCTGCTGGTTATCTTAAGTTAGGTATGCTGTTATATGTTTCACCATATAAGTTAACATTATTTTCGGTTTGATGTTGGTTAGGTATGCTTTTATATGTAAGCATATAAGTTATGCAATCGGTACGGTTTGATCGGGTTCTTTGTGGCTGAAGAACTGAATATCTACTGCTCACCCTAAGTGCCAAGTTCAGTTAAATTTCTGATTATTGAATATGTATTGTTGCTTTGCTTCAGTGTTGCATGGAAGCTGCTAGATGTTGCTCCTATGTTGCAACAAGACAATGAACTAGTCTGCTACATAAATCAGTAGTGTTGCTAGGTGATGTGCCCATGTGCATCACATACCAAATATAGAACATGCCAAAAGTGCATTGTCTGTCAAATACAGGACATGCCAAAAGTGCATTGTCTGCCAAATATAGAACATGCCAAAAATGCACTGTCTACCAATCATGATGGCCCCATGTTATTTATGCTGCAATCTCTGTTACACTTTGCCCATAAACTGAATAGCAAATAATTCAGCATCATTTCATCATGTCAATTACAATGATGTCAATAACTTTGTGAACAATCTACTTGCTAACTATGACAGCAATCATAATGGCAAGCAGGCCAAGATACAGAAGACCTCCAAATCCTAAAATCCTATCCCTATAGAGCAATATCTCCTTGTGCATCTTAACCATTGCCCTCTTTTCTTTCTCGTTCCTTTTAATTTCAACTTCATATTCTGTAATCTTAGTCTCCAGTTTCTTTTTCTTCATGGCAAGATACTTAATGACTGACTTTGCTTTGCTATCCCACTCCCCATCAACCCATTCAACATACTCAGAAGTGATATCATCCTAAATAAATCATGAGCAATTCAAGTCATTTTATAACTGAACTTGTCGCTGCAAGCGT
>NW_021211522.1:0-3075 GCF_002162155.2 Triticum dicoccoides | reverse complement strand
CTTCACCTCCACCTAGACGGTGAAATGACCCTGGTGGATATAATTTTGCACTATGAGAACGCCATTGTCCGTATCCGTGAAAACGAGGCGCGAGATGACTGCACGGCCTCACAGAGTTTACCGGTGCCAGTTACTAGCTCGAGGGAACTTGAGATAGTTGCTTCTCACGTCTTCACTCCAGCAAACTTCTATATGTTGCAGCATGACTTAGAAAAATTGACGGCATGGAGATTGTAGAAATTAAGCTAGGAGACGGATCACAGCAGTACATCGTGGCCTGGAAGAATAACCGGAAGCGCCGTTTTTGGGTGGAGTATACACCAGTAAATTCCGCAGAAACTATAAGGTGCAGCTGCAGAAGAATGATTCGAAAGGGTCTACCTTGCAAGCACATATTCCATGTACTGAAGCACTTGAACATATCTGAAATACCAAAGTGTTTAGTTCTTATTCGGTTCACGAAAGAAGCAAGGTTGGGACTGCCCGCGAGGCGCACAAATGATTTGTTGGGATTTGGTTGGACTGGGGCCGGGGAAAGAATGAAATATAGCCAGGTTAGTGTGTTAGCGTCTGAGGCTATGCATGCGGCATGCAAACACCCTGCTTTGTGGGATCAGTTACATGAGAGTTTGAAGGCTGTGATAGCTAAGAGTCATGAGTATGATCTGCTACAGGAAAATTTATTGAAGCAAACAAATGACATCAGTAAGTGTGAAGTTGAATATGTGGACGATGGTGAACGCAACATGATTGAGGTTAAAGATCCTATGAAAGTGTCAAGCAAAGGTGCAACAAAGGCAGATGAGAGCCGTCCTGTCTCGAAAAATGGTAGACCACTCTCTTTTGATGAGTTGAAAACCCGGTGCGGCGCTTGCAAATTGGTAGGACACACTAGACGTAGCAAGAAATGCAAACTAAATCAGAAGTAAGTGTTTGTATGCATTGTGGATTATTAAAGTTTGTATCATTCATTAACTTAGCTTGTCTTCTATCAGGTGCAGAAAAGTGGAGAAGGAACAAGAGTAGAACACTTGCTTCAATTATTTACTGTGTTAATCGGCCGGCTCATACTTTGGCTAAGGTAGCTGTAGGTGCTTGTGTTTCTTTGGTTTGCAGGCTTTGGCCCCCTGATTGTATCCTTAGTGTATTAGCAGACGAGATCCCAGTCTTTGTTTAAATAAAGTAAGATGTTTCCCTGTAAAAAAAATCAAAAAAATTCTTTACTGTGTAATGACCGGGGTGGGAGGTAGAAAGAATATTATTGTACATTTCCCCTACCCACGTCCTAAATGCCATTAAATAAGTAACTGTACCACTCTCCCCCCCCACCACACACTCACCCACCTCCCACGGGCGCCGGTTCGAACTCCCCTCTTATCCCCACCTACAGTAGATCGAGAATACCCTCGCCGACGACCGCTGCAGCCGCCTCCATGGAGAGAAGCCTCGGCTGGCAGAGAGCGATGATGGACCTCGCCGGCGATGACGAGGGGTGGCTCGCAGTTGACGGAGGTGTGCGGCTGGTTCCCCAGCATGGAGATGTTGGCCAACCACGCGCGTGGCCTCGTCAAAGTCCTCACCGACGCCGAGAGGAAGCACGCCTTCCCCTACGGCCGCGGTGTCCCGCCGGCTATCCTACTCGTGTGGGCAATGCGAGAGGCCACGCTGAGCGACTCCCCTATTCAGCGTGCAAGGTGGTGGATGTACCGCTCCACCACCATGTCGCTACGGCCAGATTCAGCACGCGTCGCGTCAAGGGCGGACCGCATCGACGTCGAGCTCGCTGTCCCTGCGCCCGTCAGCCCGGACTACCAGGTCCGCCATGTGTCGAAGCCAGTGCTGCCGTTGGGCTCTGACGTCGTGGAGGACGACGTGGACGAGGTACTGGTCATCCCTGATGACCATGAGGAGGGCGAGGAGGACGCTATGAAGATGGTAGTGCCGGTCGCCGTCGAGGGTGGCAAGACAATGCCCATCGACATCGAGCTCCTTCCCCCCCTCTCTGACATAGTGAAGGTGGAAGAAGAGGAGGTGGCTCAGGATCAGGTGGCGCAGCTGTCCAACACAACGGTGGTCAAGAAGAAGGCTTCTCCGTGTGTGGTGCGCCGCTCACGCCGCCTCAAATTTCTGAAGAAGTGAAGATGGGCACAGTTGCTGAAGGAGGAGGAAGCTGCTGGTTATCTTAAGTTAGGTATGCTGTTATATGTTTCACCATATAAGTTAACATTATTTTCGGTTTGATGTTGGTTAGGTATGCTTTTATATGTAAGCATATAAGTTATGCAATCGGTACGGTTTGATCGGGTTCTTTGTGGCTGAAGAACTGAATATCTACTGCTCACCCTAAGTGCCAAGTTCAGTTAAATTTCTGATTATTGAATATGTATTGTTGCTTTGCTTCAGTGTTGCATGGAAGCTGCTAGATGTTGCTCCTATGTTGCAACAAGACAATGAACTAGTCTGCTACATAAATCAGTAGTGTTGCTAGGTGATGTGCCCATGTGCATCACATACCAAATATAGAACATGCCAAAAGTGCATTGTCTGTCAAATACAGGACATGCCAAAAGTGCATTGTCTGCCAAATATAGAACATGCCAAAAATGCACTGTCTACCAATCATGATGGCCCCATGTTATTTATGCTGCAATCTCTGTTACACTTTGCCCATAAACTGAATAGCAAATAATTCAGCATCATTTCATCATGTCAATTACAATGATGTCAATAACTTTGTGAACAATCTACTTGCTAACTATGACAGCAATCATAATGGCAAGCAGGCCAAGATACAGAAGACCTCCAAATCCTAAAATCCTATCCCTATAGAGCAATATCTCCTTGTGCATCTTAACCATTGCCCTCTTTTCTTTCTCGTTCCTTTTAATTTCAACTTCATATTCTGTAATCTTAGTCTCCAGTTTCTTTTTCTTCATGGCAAGATACTTAATGACTGACTTTGCTTTGCTATCCCACTCCCCATCAACCCATTCAACATACTCAGAAGTGATATCATCCTAAATAAATCATGAGCAATTCAAGTCATTTTATAACTGAACTTGTCGCTGCAAGCGT
>NW_021211521.1:0-1116 GCF_002162155.2 Triticum dicoccoides | reverse complement strand
CGATGATGATGATGAAGGTGATGAAGATGACATCGAGGACGAGGAAGAAGAGGAGGAGGAGGTCGTTCCACCGCGCTCAGAAAGGCGGTCGAAGCTTGTCCACGACCCTTCGACCGAACGTGGTAAGGGGGTTGCGACCGCCACTCAGTCGACCAAGCGCCCTCGGACCACCTCTCCGGCGCCGACTGAAAAGGCGCCGAAGCAGCCCAGGGCGGCCTCATCGAAGCCGACCAAGCTCCTGCCGAAGATGAAGGTGTCCATCCCCACCATATCAGGGTAATTGTGTTGCTCATATTTTCTTATTCTGTGCGAACTTTATCTCTGGTCGACGCTGAGGTTAGTCGACTGATCTTTTGGAGTTGCAGTGCTGCTACTTCTGAGACCTCGGCCCGGGCCGATGACCACGAGATGGAGGATGCAGCAACTTCGAATCCAGGTACTGTGTTCTTAATACCATTCTTAGTCGACTGACTCGCGATCTCTGATCCTGATCCTTCTCCGCAGCTCCACCCAACACTGTTATCGATCTTCCTGATGATGATGAGGATGAAGAGCCGCTGAAGCACAGGAGGAGTCGGAAAGCGTCCGCCAGTAAGGTGCCTCAGGATGTGACGGCGCCTGAAATTCTGACTGTGGAGGAAGAGAACACCACTCGACACACGGTGACTTTCGCGAATCCACTGACGAGTGCTCAGCAGCCCTCCCTCTTCACGACTCACCACGTCCCAGAGGACCAAGCTGGTGCAGCGAAGGAGGCAATACGCCAGGCGGGACTCATGATGGAGCAGCTGAAGACCATCCGGGATGCGAGCCAGGCAGCTTATGACGCCAGCTCTGCCCTCCAAAGCAATGTCCAGGTCAGTCGACTGCTGTTTGTTCTGTTGGATATGCTACCAAAAACTTTTCTTTTCCGGAATTTATATTAGTCACCCACTGGGTGTGTCGAATAAACTCCGTGTTAGCGGGGGCACGCTGAGTGCACCCGCTGGGTGTAGTCCCCAAGGCTAAGGTCGACTGCTGGCAGTCGGCCTTAGGCTTTATGATGTCAATCTTTCTCTCAGTCGACTGGTCGACTGGATTTCACAAACCGGTGGGGGCACGCTAAGTGCACCCACT
>NW_021211520.1:0-1657 GCF_002162155.2 Triticum dicoccoides | reverse complement strand
GCAATAAAAGCACTCAGTCTCGGGCTTGGGTCCATTCTTTGGCTTCTTCCCGGCAGCTTGCTTGCCGGGCGCGGCAACCTCCTTGCCGTCCTTCTTGAAGTTCTTTTTACCCTTGCCTTTCTTGAACTTAGTGGTTTTATTGACCATCAACACTTGATGTTCCTTCCTGACTTCTACCTCTGCTGATTTCAGCATAGCAAATACTTCAGGAATGGTCTTTTCCATCCCCTGCATATTGAAGTTCATCACAAAGCTCTTGTAGCTTGGTGGAAGCGACTGGAGGATTCTGTCAATGACCGCATCATCCGGGAGATTAACTCCCAGCTGAGTCAAGCGGTTATGCAACCCAGACATAGTGAGTATGTGCTCACTGACAGAACTGTTTTCCTCCATCTTACAGCTGAAGAATTTGTCGGAGACTTCATATCTCTCGACCCGGGCATGAGCTTGGAAAACCATTTTAAGCTCTTCGAACATCTCATATACTCCATGTCTCTCAAAACGCTTTTGGAGCCCCGGCTCTAGGCTGTAAAGCATGCCGCACTGAACGAGGGAGTAGTCATCGGAACGTGCCTGCCAAGCGTTCATAACGTCTTGTTCTGCAGGGAGAACGGGTGCGTCACCAAGCGGTGCTTGTAGGACATAATCTTTCTTGGCATCTATGAGGATGATCCTCAGGTTCCGGACCCAGTCCGTATAGTTGCTGCCATCGTCTTTCAGCTTAGTTTTCTCTAGGAACGCGTTGAAGTTGAGGACTACGTTGGCCATTTGATCTACAAGACATATTGCAAAGATTTTAGACTAAGTTCATGATAATTAAGTTCAACTAATCAAATTATTAGTGAACTCCCACTTAGATTAGACATCCCTCTAGTCATCTAAGTATTACATGATCCGAGTTAAACTAGACCGTGTCCGATCATCACGTGAAACGGACTAGTCAACATCGGTGAACATCTTCATGTTGATCGTATCTTCTATACGACTCATGCTCGACCTTTCGGTCTTCTGTGTTCCGAGGCCATGTCTGTACATGCTAGGCTCGTCAAGTCAACCTAAGTGTTTGCATGTGTAAATCTGTCTTACACCCGTTGTATGTGAACGTCTGAATAAAACACCCGATCATCACGTGGTGTTTTGAAACAGCGAACTGTCGCAACGGTGCACAGTTAGGGGGAACACTTCTTGAATTTATTGTGAGGGATCATCTTATTTACTAGCGTCGTTCTAAGTAAACAAGATGCAAAACATGATAAACATCACATGCAATCAAATAATAAACGTGACATGATATGGCCAATATCACATAGCTCCTTTGATCTCCATCTTGGGGCTCCATGATCATCTTGTCACCGGCTTGACACCATGATCTCCATCATCATGATCTCCATCATCGTGTCTCCATGAAGTTGCTCGCCAACTATTACTTCTACTACTATGGCTAACGCGTTTAGCAATAAAGTAAAGTAATTTACATGGCGTTTCTCGATGACACGCAGGTCATTAAAAGAATAAAGACAACTCCTATGGCTCCTGCCGGTTGTCATACTCATCGACATGCAAGTCGTGAATCCTATTACAATAGCATGAACATCTCATACATCACATATAGATCATTCATCATTCATCACAACTTTGGCCATATCATATCACAAAC
>NW_021211519.1:0-1139 GCF_002162155.2 Triticum dicoccoides | reverse complement strand
CATGAACATTATATCTGGATCTTGTTTAATGCGAGACGGTTATTCATTTAAATCAGAGAATAATGGTTGTTCTATTTATATGAGTAATATCTTTTATGGTCATGCACCCTTGAAAAGTGGTCTATTCTTATTGAATCTCGATAGTAGTAATACACATATTCATAATGTTGAAGCCAAAAGATGCAGAGTTGATAATGAAAGTGCAACTTATTTGTGGCACTGTCGTTTAGGTCATATCGGTATAAAGCGCATGAAGAAACTCCATGCTGATGGACTTTTGGAACCACTTGATTATGAATCACTTGGTACTTGCGAACCGTGCCTCATGGGCAAGATGACTAAAACACCGTTCTCCGGTACTATGGAGAGAGCAACAGATTTGTTGGAAATCATACATACCGATGTATGTGGCCCGATGAATATTGAGGCTCGTGGCGGATATCATTATTTTCTCACCTTCACAGATGATTTAAGCAGATATGGGTATATCTACTTAATAAAACATAAGTCTGAAACATTTGAAAAGTTCAAAGAATTTCAGAGTGAAGTTGAAAATCATCGTAACAAGAAAATAAAGTATCTACGATCTGATCGTGGAGGAGAATATTTGAGTTACGAGTTTGGTGTACATTTGAAAAACTGTGGAATAGTTTCGCAACTCACGCCACCCGGAACACCACAGTGTAATGGTGTGTCCGAACGTTGTAATCGTACTTTACTAGATATGGTGCGATCTATGATGTCTCTTACTGATTTACCGCTATCATTTTGGGGATATGCTTTAGAGACGGCCGCATTCACGTTAAATAGGGCACCATCAAAATCCGTTGAGACGACGCCTTATGAACTGTGGTTTGGCAAGAAACCAAAGTTGTCGTTTCTTAAAGTTTGGGGCTGTGATGCTTATGTGAAAAAGCTTCAACCTGATAAGCTCGAACCCAAATCGGAGAAATGTGTCTTCATAGGATACCCAAAGGAAACTGTTGGGTACACCTTCTATCACAGATCCGAAGGCAAGACATTCGTTGCTAAGAATGGATCATTTCTAGAGAAGGAGTTTCTCTCGAAAGAAGTGAGTGGGAGGAAAGTAGAACTTGACGAGGTAACTGTACCTGCTCCTTTACTGGAAAGTAGTTCAT
>NW_021211518.1:0-1464 GCF_002162155.2 Triticum dicoccoides | reverse complement strand
AAAAAAAACATGTGATGATAACCAGATGCCTGCTTATATAAATACACCTCGCCGGTAGTCTTTGTTATTTGAGGATCAGCATTCTCTGTGTCATCATAAACATTGTTTGTGTCATTATAATCAGAATCATAGTTCATGACTTCATCGGCTCGGTCGTCGAGATCGAATATCTTTTCATCACCCTCTCCGGTATTGTTCAGATATTGGGAGCCGGCATCTGCTTCATTCGGATCATCTAGCCTGCCAGGGCTGCGTATGATGTCGAACAATTTCTCTTCTCTGTCTCTGCCGGTATTGTCTGCCATCGCTTTTACTTAACTAATACAGAAGAAATATAGAACAATTTAGTATTCAAATTACAATGCATGGATGCAATCAATAAGGAAAAACTAAATCATATAAATTAGCAATATATATGCATCGTCTTGATTAATATATAATCTCGAACATACATCAGCATCTCGAATAATATATATAATCTCGAATACAGCGTCTCGAATATTATATATCGAATACATCACTGGCTAGGTACCTAATAAAGATCGAGTACTACAGAAGAATCTAGGGCGCCACTCGCGGTTCCTGGGCGCGGGCGGTGGACACCCAAAGAGAAGGAACCATCACATGATCATATCTCCGGTCATCTACCCAAAGAACCTGCCAAGTAGTGGAGAACCTGACGTCGTCCATAGCAGCCATGTAGCGATGGACGTGCTCGTCTTCCTCCCTGACACGGCGACGCACCACCTCCGGCGGGGCCGGCTGCCTCTGCACCGAATGTGGCCCACGCGAATGCCACCAAAGGAGATCAGGGTCGACGATAGGACCCGAGGCCGGGTTCCTCACCAAGCGGCGCGCCCCTCCAGGTAGCACCTCCCAGTGCCAGCCCGGCGGAGCCCAGTCCCGGACATGGGTCCTCTGAAGCATGACATCATCACGAACAGGTCGACGGCGAGGATGCGGGCCGGGCATATCGTCGAGAACAAATACTATATGCCTGCAAAAAGTAACATTAATCTAACATTCTATATGCAAATTCTAACAATTTGACATTAATCTAGCTAATTCATCTAACTAAAACTAATTCTAAAATTTCTAA
This sequence comes from Triticum dicoccoides, assembly GCF_002162155.2. Lineage (NCBI taxonomy): Eukaryota > Viridiplantae > Streptophyta > Magnoliopsida > Poales > Poaceae > Triticum > Triticum dicoccoides. Next base: position 365 of record NW_021211518.1, on the reverse strand, counting down.
CATTTCTGATTATATAACTAACATTTCTAATATTTCTATAACTAAAAAACAGAAAAATTGCTAACATTTTTATAAATATTTCTATAACTAAAAAACAGGAAACAATTATAACATTTCTAATATTTCTATAACTAAAAAACAGGAAAAATTTATAACATTTCTATATAACTAACATTTCTAAAAATATTTCTATAACTACAAAACAGAATAATTTCTAACATTTCTATAACTAAAAAACATAAAAAATTCTATAATGTGTGTGTGTGTAGTGTGTAATGTGTGTGTGTGTGTGAACATGGCGGCCGGGGTGAGCTCACCGGCGAGGCGACGACGGGGCGATGGGACGGGGCGGCGACGATGGGGTG
>NW_021211517.1:0-720 GCF_002162155.2 Triticum dicoccoides | reverse complement strand
GGATGACGTCCGCCTCGACTCGCGTTACGCTAAGACAGGGTGGCACTGGTGTCACGTGCTCGTCTCGGCGTCCGTCGTTGCTACCGCGACGACGTCTGCCTCGACTCGCGTTACGCTCAGGCAGGGTGGCATTGGTATCACGTGCTCGTCTGGGCTTCCTTCATCGCTACCGCGACGACGTCCGCCTTGACTCGCGTTACGCTAAGACAGGGTGGCACTGGTGTCACGTGCTCGTGTCGTCGTCCGTCGTCGCTACCGCGACGACGGCCGCCTCGACTCGCGTTATGCTAAGACAGGGAGGCAGTGGTGTCACGTGCTCGTCTCGGTGTTCGTCGTAGCTACCGCGACGACTTCCGCCTCGACTCACGTTACGCTAAGACAGGGTGGCAATGGTGTCACGTGCTCGTCTCGGCCTCCGTCCTTGCTACCGCGACGACGTCCGCCTCGACTCGCGTTACGCTAAGACAAGGTGGCAGTGGTGTCACGTGCTTGTCTCGGCGTCCCTCGTCGCTACCGCGACAACGTCCGCCTCGACTCGCGTGACGCTAAGACAGGGAGGCACTGGTGTCACGTGCTCGTCTCGGCGTCCGTCGTCGCTACCGCGACGACGTCCGCCTCGACTCGCGTTACGTTAAGACAGGGTGGCACTGGTGTCATGTGGTCGTCTCGGCGTCCGTCGTTGCTACCGCGACGATGTCCGCCTCGACTTGCGTTATGCTA
>NW_021211516.1:0-873 GCF_002162155.2 Triticum dicoccoides | reverse complement strand
CCGCACCCACACCCCACTCTCCCCACGACGCCCCCTCCTCTCTCCCGGTCTGGATCGGGATCCAGAGGAGGCCGACGCCGCCCGACGCCGCCCCGTCCACCCCTCCTCCCCGGCCGGCCTCTGCTTCCTCCCGACGCCGCCCTGCCATCGCCGCCTCGACCCCGACAACGTCGCCCGAAGCGTCCCGGACGCCGCCGGACTTCCCATTCTACGCACGACGTCCCCGTCACCCCCCTCGACCCTGTCGCCGTCGATGGCCATCACCACCATCCCGACGCCGTCGCCGGAGCCATCGCGCCGTCCCCATCACCGGAGCATGCCGCCATCGACCCTCCCCGAGCCCTCTGCCTAGTCCCTACGACCCGCCGTGAGCCTCGCCTCTCCTCCTCTTTCCTCCCCACGACGCGCTCACCGCGACCGGCCGCGTCCCGCAACTCCACGCCGCCGCGCCGCCCGCGCCGTGCTCTCGGCCCCCATGACCCACGCGCCCATCCCCTGTTGCGGCGCCTCGCCGCTGGCCCCGTGCCCCCTCGTGTTGATCTGCTGCGGGCGCTGCCGCCGTCGTCCACCCGCGCCCGCCGTGGCCTCTCCCCACTCGCGTCCCGCTCCGGCCGGGGCACCCTGACCCCCGTACCTTGGCGCGCCTCGTCCGCCCTCTCCTCCTCCCGTGGCCGCGCCACCGCGCCGCCCGCGCGCCTCCGCCCGCCATGGCCCCGGCTAGCCGCGCCGGCGTGCCCCGCCGTCGGTGCCCCGGCGGCCTCGGCCCGCCCTACGGGCGAGTGCCCGCTCGGGTGCGCCCGGGACCGGTGCCCGTTCGCCCGTTAGGGCTCCCCCTGAGCCACTGACCTTGGGGCCCCACCCCAGAACGTTTTT
>NW_021211515.1:0-2270 GCF_002162155.2 Triticum dicoccoides | reverse complement strand
GAGGAGACGATCCGGAGACCTTCGATGGCAGAGCGAGCTATTGCGCGGGCAAAGGGGTTCGGAGAAATTTCCAAAATTTTGCCCGTGTCTATATATAGCCCGACCCTATCGGTGTGACCGAGTAGAACAACTCGGTGCCACCGAGATGCATAACTGTGTTCAGTTACAGCAACTCGGTGTGACCAAAAAGTTCAAATCGGTTGCACCGAGATGGAAAACTCAAATCAACTTAATGATCTCGGTAGGACCGAAATGGAGAAATCGGTCAAACCGAGAATCACAAAGAGGTTTTGGAAGTTTAAGTCTATGACGAATCGGGGACTCCAAGTGCTCCTCACACAGAGTGGTTCGAATCTGACTTGATCAAATTTTGTGATGTAGCATGAATAGAGTTTGAGACGAGAAAAGCATAGATAGCTAGAGAGGGTTCTTGGCATTCTTGTCCATCCACTTGGCCAAAAGAAGAAAGAACCAAACAATCAAAACAACAAGTGGATGTCCTTGAATGAGTAAAATATGCACCAACATGCTCACATAATAAAATGGCAAATGAAATATGTGGCAAAGCATGCACAACCAATTCTAGCATCTATCAAACAATTGGCGATGACTAGGTCATCTATATATGAGTATATTGACTTAGGAGTCAAATGAGAACATTTGATCATAGGTCATACTCATCGTTTAAGCTCAAGTGGGGTTACCACTTTTACATAATGCATTGATGTGTTCACACCATTAGAGTTGCTTTGACTCAATTTTTTGAGTTAAGCTCCCCCTAGATGTGAGATCCCCCCTTTAGAGGGATGAACTAACCTTGGGTTTTGTCGATGATGACTTCATGTAGGTGTTGAAGATGTGGATGCTCAATGTTGAAGTAGATCATTTGGAGCAATCCTTTGGAGTGAGTTGCACTTTCAACTTGCCTACATGGGTTAGTCCCACAAGGAACAAACAAGAATATCCATAGACATAGAGTAATGCACACACAAGATGATGTCCATGAAATCATTAGGTTACCTTGTCCCTTGCCTTACCAACATGAGGGTTTGTGACTCCTTGAACTAGTGCAAGATGTGGAAGTTGATTGCACTTGTCCTTGCCATAAAGATATGAGTGAAGAATGTTGGCGGAGTCACCCTCAAGAACTCTCTAGTTCTTCTTCTTTGGGATCCACATCATCTTGATGGGAATCCTTGGAGTTGTAGTTGTACTTGATGAAGTAGAACTTGACGTAGTCTTGGGAATCCACTTGACCGAGACCTTAGGTGCTTCTTCAATTGCATCAATATCTTCTTGAAGCTTATCCTTGCCTTTGTTCTTGCGGTCTTGTGGAGGAAGATCATCTTGAGCTTGTGTTCCCTTGAAAGAAGTAGGATCATACTTCTCTTGTGGAGAAACAAACTTCGTCTTGGGGTATTGATCTTCTTCCCACTCAACTCCATTGGCATTGAACTTTCGTTCAAAACCAACACCTTGATTCTTCCGGTGTCTTCCTTGCTTGCGTACAATTTCCTCAAATTGCTTACCCCCGGCAAGGCTCTTGTAAACACCTTTATCTATAATTCCCTTCAATAAGCTATTTTCTTGCTCAAGTGTAACTTGGCTAAGAGAATCATTAGTGGAATCAAGAGAACTACTAGAAGCAACAACATTGGATTTAACATTATTATTGTTACTACTAGAGGAAGTATCTTTCTTGTACTTGTTTCCATACTTGACTTGAGGCATGTAAGTAGATACGAGTAAATGCTTGGGAATGTAAGAAGAACTTTTCTTATGGAGATCATCATTGATTGCCTTTAAGAACTCATGCTCTTACTCAAGATTGAGCTTTTCAAAGCGTAACTTCTCATGAGCCCTTAAAAGTTCTCGATGATCTTCGAAGATAGTTTCATGAGCCAACTTTAGAGTGTTTAGTTCTTTAGTTAGAAGCTCAATTTTCTCCTTATCATTGTCATTCGTTTGATTAGCATGATTAATTGACGTTTCATCATAGTATTCATCACTAGAGTTGTCAACAAGTAAATCATCATCCACAAGCAAGTCATCTTCATCACTATTGAAATCAACATACTCAGGATGTGTTACCTTTGGACCTTTGGCCATGAAGCATCTTCCAATTCCTTCATTTGGTGAATCAAATATGTTGTAGGAGTTGGTTGACACAAGTGCTAGACCGGCAACACCTTCATCTTGAGTATGTTCGGAGTCGGAGTGATAGCTTCTCTCGGAGTGATTGTCGGAGTCGGAGCCGGATACCCATTCAC
>NW_021211514.1:0-1109 GCF_002162155.2 Triticum dicoccoides | reverse complement strand
TAGGGCGCGCCCCCCACCCTCGTGGGCAGGGTGTGGCCCCCCTGGTGAACTTCTTGCGCTCGGTATTTTTTATATATTCTGAAAACGTCTTCCATGAAGTTTCGGGACTTTTGGAGCTGTGCAGAATAGGTCTATAATATTTGCTCCTTTTCCAGCCTAGAATCCCAGCTGCCGGCATTCTCCCTCTTTATGTAAACCTTGTAAAATAAGAGAGAATAAGCATAAGTATTGTGACATAATGTGTAATAACAGTCCATAATGCAATAAATATCGATATAAAAGCATGATGCAAAAATGGACGTATCAGGATGTGGGAGAGGAACTTTAGTGCTTGTTGTAACGTGCTTGTGGCATTTCACGCCTTCTGCCCATAGTAACACATGGTCATTTCTTTGCCACTGTAGACCCATGGTGAAGGTGAGGTGGACATCATCCGGATTTAAAGAAGAGGGCTCCAACAAGAAATGACCTGCTACGGTAGGAAACTAAGCAGGCAGGGGAGTCCGGAAAGAAAACAAAGGGTGCATTGTGGGGTGGGGTTTTTGTGTACAGCGGGCCCGTGTGGTCTGGATTTGGGGAAGCCCAGGATGTCCAAATATTGAATTTTAAAGAGCCTACTGGATACTCACAGGTCTTAATAATTTGTTTAATTCATTTATATGCATTATAGCACGTAGCAAGGCACGGGCGTTCTATTAGTAATATATAAAGTCAGGTCCAGTAATTGTAATAGACAGGTTATATTTTCTACAGGTTAGACAACATGTATATCAAATATTAAGCGGCCCTCTTTGGGTGCCGTCTATAGCTATTTTGTGTGAATTTTCTACTTGAAAGTTGCACTTGGCTTGAGGTCTGTCGTCACCGGCGGGTTGTGTGTTGGTTACGTCTATTTCGGCGGGAGATTTCTCGTGTGTCGAGGGGTTGTCCGTTGGTCGTTGTTACCTTTATCTTAGGTTACGCGTATTGCTCGTGTAATTGGGAGTATTTTTTATTGGTGAATATTGGCGAAGTTCGTTGCATCGTAAAAGATCAAGCCAAATCAGCGGTGCATCCGAGCTCGTGTACTCATCAGTTGGTATCAGATTTCTGGGTTTATTATGATGTAA
>NW_021211513.1:0-1855 GCF_002162155.2 Triticum dicoccoides | reverse complement strand
AAAGTAAATAACAATAATGCCACAGTCGGACGTCTGAGCGACATCACATAAAGGGCTTACATCAAAAGTAAATAACAATAATGCCACAGCTGGACGTCGGAGCGACATCACATAAAGGGCTTATAGTTTATCATTCGAATTTAAGTAGCTCATGAATTTAAATCATCGCAAGGAAATACTCAGCATACAATCATCAATTGGTTAGTCCATCCACATTAATAACCTTCAACCGAGTTTACCACTCTTGGTTTCATGTTCATTCCCCGGAGACTATCACTGGGGTTGACACTGAGATTTGACACTGAGGCTGACACTGACACTGAGATGATGTCCAAGTCCTTGCTCGTGGACATGGATACTCGAATGGGTTTGACTTTGCAGAGTTTGTACTCTTTAACCACAGCCAACGGATTTCGGTAGTCATAAGGACTAGTTCCGTTTACGGTGTTTTAGAAGAAACACGTCTAACCAGTACACACCCATTCCACATTCCGTTGCCAGGAATCACCCTTGGCAACATTCAAGAAAACCTTAAGACGGGGAGGCCACAACCTCGAATAGCATGGGATCAAATTTATATCGCGCACTGTAAGGGTGCCCCCCTCTCGGTCCCAACCGGAAACACCCATGCCCCCTGACCGGATGACGGGTTTTAATCCAGGGCCATGGAACCCTCATCGCGGTCCCTCTGTTTGGTGTGTACAAGGAAAGAGGTTTACAACTTACTAAACCGCACTCTTTGCAGAAAGCATGTGGCAGCACGAACGGGAAACGAACGGGATCGAGACTTGATCCTCGTTAGTATTGAGGTTATACAGTTGACTTAAGACTGGCATGCTTCAACAGTACCAGCTGCAACTCATCATGCCACCACATGATCAGGTCATCTTATCATCATAAGAACCCATCAAACTTCGAAGCTCACCTGTAGCTTGCCTTGCATGCAACATAACATTTACTAATGCTTATGTATAAACATGCCATGAGAAAATTACTCGAGCAAACATGCAAAACACTCATCATGTAAAAGGTTCAAACATGCTTGCCTGATTCGGAGAAGTCGGAGTCTAGCTCGGCGAAGTTCGCGTCTCCTTTACCTCCTCCGGTATATACATATTAAAAGAAAATCAGATACTACATAAATACCGTGCGTGCACAAAAAGTATCCCAAATATTTTTCAAATAAATATGAAAAAAAACTAGACAGAAAAATAAAGATGACAGAAAAAGAATCAAGTCAAAATCACCTTTTGTTAAAAAGTTATAATGGTTTTAGTCTAGGGACTTTTCTGTAATGAAACAGAAAGTTTCCATGGTTTATTTTATAAAAACAGAAACGTTTCAGTTAAGAATACGCCAGTCCAGAGGGGAAGCGCATTTTGCCCGAAGGCGTTTTCAGAAAACGGTTCGAATAAATAGAATAGAGGCTGACACACGTCAGGTTTGAATCTTCAAAACAGAGCGCCTGGCGCCCGAGGGCCGCGGTGATCGCCGGTAGCGATCCACGGCGAGGCAGGGGGATCGGAGGGTACCTACGGGTTCACGGCGCTCTTCCTCGTCTGTGGGTGGTGGAGTTGGCCGTCGGCAAGCACCACGTCGACGGCGGCCTTAGCTCTGGCGGACGGTGGTTCGGGCGAGGTTAGTTCTCGTCAAGGAGAGCTGCAGGCGTCGAATTGGGGCTTGGGTTAGAGCATTGGGTGTAGTAGAGGACGACTGGCACGGTCTGGGAGGCGGGGGTGGTCTCACCAGAATGAATCACGCCGGAGCCCGAAGCGGATCGGGGCGGCCGGAGACGGAGAAGAAGACCTCCTCGAGGTCCTCCTAGTGGCTAGGCGTGGCTCTGGAGAGGTTGAGG
>NW_021211512.1:0-1758 GCF_002162155.2 Triticum dicoccoides | reverse complement strand
ATTTTTGCTTATGTGACATCTATGTTACTACCTATGTTACTCCCACTATGACCAAGCTAACCGATGTATGCACCTACTTAATTTAATTATGAGTAGTATGACCGACGGATGTACCAAGCATGCACACATGCATTCTGGCGGTGGAGTGCCCAATTACTCCGTGGCCCGCGTCACATTAATATCGAGAATAGACATGTACGTACCCTCGTTGAATAATTGAGTGTCTTGATGGCCGTGAGCACGACAAATGAACCAATCTGATGCTGCATGTGTTCGACTACTTTTCCTTGCTATCTCCACGCCATAATTTAACATTAGTTGATGTTTTATTCAAAGCTAGTAGTACGTTTCGACTATTGATTTAGTTTATAGTCATGTATTTTGTAGTCACTAGTAAAAAACACATGGCTTTGGTTTTGTCAGACCAGAGCAACGGTCCCGATCGACTTGCATCAGTCCCGGTTCAAGCGGCCAGGACGATCGGGCCTCAGCGGGCACAAGTCCCGGTTTGTCCGGGACCTTTAGTCCCGGTTCCAGCCACCAACCAGGACTAAAGGGTCTGGCTCCAGGCGCAACCCCTTTAGTCCCGCTTCGTGTCTGGAACCGGGACTAAAGATCTGTTTTCAGTCTCGGTTCTAGATACCAACCAGGACTAAAAGAATGGCTATACATATGCTCGTCCCCGCCCGCTCACTCCTCTATTTTTTGGCCAGCTAGCGTGTGGGAAGTGTGTGCTACTGCGTTCTGACCTCCTATGCACATAAGGTGTTTGATGAAATGCCCGAGCCTCACTTAAGCTTTCTCTCCTCTCGAAGCTCGACCTTCAAGCTCCATTTTCCTCAAGATTTGTCTAGGTTTGGCGATGCACCAACTATCCAAGTGGTCTACAAAGGTTAGCAACTACATCATCATCTCTCACTACTAGTTTAGCTCATTTCAAAATGCTCTAGAAGTATTGTGGTTTCTGGGTTTTAGTGGAGGAGTGTGTGTGTGAGTTTATTTGATTTAGATGCATAACTTGAGCTTAAATTAACTTTTTAGTTTGCACCTGTGTAGGGCGTTGTCCCGTCTCCGTGCTCGTCGTCCTCACCCCCGTCGATCGCCCGTGCCGATCTCGCGCCGGCACCACCGTGGTGAGCATGTTGTTCTTAATTATCTTTTTTAGAGAAAAAATTCTGACTTGTATGATTTATATAGCTACTTGTGTAATTTTCTTACTTGTATTATTGTTTGTTATTATATAGGCCATGGTTTTGGTATCCGGCCCTGTCGGCTCTCACCCGGTCTATGATTCAGATGTGGTATATTATCTTTTATAGTAACTATTTGTTTTATTTAGTACGTATTTATGACAATTATGCCGACCAACTTGACATAGATATTTTTATCTAGGAGGTATGTGAATCGGAAATTCCAACTGACCCTCTTGTCAAGCGGTTAAATTTAGTTGAAAAAGAAAATAATTATTTGAAAGAGAAATTGAAAGAATTGAAGAAGAGAAGATGAAATTGGAGTTGCATGTTGCCAATGTCGTCGATGATCACAAGATCAAGACGGATGCAATGAGCTTGAAGATTAGGAAGATTACAAATTATGACATTGATAAAGAGACTTGGTATCATTATGCTGTTGGATCAATTGTCACCTTAGTAGTGATTTTGATTGCGTTTGTTGTTGCATTTAATTGTTTTAAATAGTTGTATGTTGTTTTATGAGAACTATATATGAATATTATGTATTTATTTTTGCTGTAGTAAC
>NW_021211511.1:0-1249 GCF_002162155.2 Triticum dicoccoides | reverse complement strand
CAAGTTGAAATAATTTTACACTAGAGTTGCACTAGCTCTATAGCCTAGTACAAATAATTTTACACTAGAGTTGAACTAGCTCTATAAGCTAGTTCAAATAATTTTACACTAGAGTTGAACTAGCTCTATAGCCTAGTACAAATAATATTACACTACAATTGAACTAGCTCTATAAGCTAGTTGAAATAATTTTACAGTAGAGTTGAGCTAGCTCTATAAGCTAGTTCAATTAATTTTACACTAGAGTTGAACTAGCTCTATAAGCAAGTTGAAATAATTTTACACTAGAGTTACACTAGCTGTATAGCCTAGTACAAATAATTTTACACTAGAGTTGAACTAGCTCTATAAGCTAGTTCAAATAATTTTACACTAGAGTTGAACTAGCTCTATAGCCTAGTACAAATAATTTTACACTACAATTGAACTAGCTCTATAAGCTAGTTGAAATTATTTTACACTAGAGTTGAGCTAGCTCTATAAGCTAGTTAAAATAATTTTACAATAGAGTTGACCTAGCTCTATAGCCTAATAGAAATGATTTTACACTAGAGTTGAACTAGTTCTATAACCTATTACAAATGATTTTACACTAGAGTTGAACTAGCTCTATAAGCTAGTTAAAATAATTTTGCACTAGAGTTGAACTAGCAATATAGCCTACTACAAATAATTTTACACTAGAGTTGAACTAGCACTGTAAGCTAGTTCAATAAATTTTACACTAGAGTTGAACTAGCTCTATTGCCTAGTACAAATAATTTTACACTAGAGTTGAACTAGCTCTATAAGCTAGTTCAAATAATTTGACAATAGAGTTGAACTAGCTCTATAAGCTAGTTCAAATAATTTTACACTAGAGTTGAACTAGCTCTATAGCCTAGTACAAATAATTTTACACTACAATTGAACTAGCTCTATAAGCTAGTTGAAATAATTTTACACTAGAGTTGAGCCAGCTCTATAAGCTAGCTCAAATAATTTTACACTAGAGTTGAACTAGCTCTATAACCTAGTTGAAATAATTTTACACTAGAGTTGCACTAGCTCTATATCCTAGTACAAAGAATTTTACACTAGAGTTGAACTAGCTCTATAAGCTAGTTCAAATAATTTTACACTAGAGTTGAACTAGCTCTATAGCCTATTACAAATAATTTTACACTAGAGTTGAACTAGCACTATAAGCTAGTTCAAATAATTTGACACTAGAGTTTAACTAGCTCTATAAGCTAGTTCAAATAATTTT
>NW_021211510.1:0-1055 GCF_002162155.2 Triticum dicoccoides | reverse complement strand
GAAGGGTTTGATCAAATTTGAATCAAGGATTCAAATTTCAAATTCAAATATGGCCTTTTAAAGTGCTTTTCCTTGTTCTGCTTAAAACATCAATTTAACTTGTTTGATCATGCATGAAAATAGTACAGATGGATAGATTGGATTTTTCTGATCATTTTTCATATATAATTTGTCCAATTTGGAGTTACAGAATAAAAGTTATGAATTTTTGAAGTTTAAATAATATTCTGGAATTTCCTGATTTAAATTAAATCCAGAAAATCAATTACTGCGTCAGCCTGACGTCAGTGTGACGTCAGCAGGTCAACGGAACTGGTCCAGGTCAAACCTGACAGTGGGTCCCGCATGTCAGGGTGATTATTTTAGTTAAAACTTAATTAAAACTAATCCTGTTTAATTAACAGGGTTGGGCCCCACCTGTCATTGACTCAGGGGAGTCAACCAGGGCCCACCCGTGGTCAAACCCGGGTCGGCTGCACCGGCGTTTAGCCGCCGGCGAGCCCGACGCGGCGGCGGAAGTGGTTTTGGCCATTTCGGCCACCAAATGGGCCGCGGAGACCACCGGAGGGAAGCTGAGGACAAACCGCAGCTCTTGGCGAAGTCCGTTGAGGTCGGGATGGCCGGAGTTGGCGCCGGCGACGACTTTGGCGGCCACCGGGGTTCGGTCGGAGGTGAACTTGGCGCTAGAGGGTTCGGTGAGGCTCGTGGAGTAGCTAGCTAGATGCTGCGGAACTTGGTGAGTAAGATGGACACCATCTTGTGGCCGGAGGATGACCGGGAGCACGTCGGCGACGAGCTCCACGGCGGTGGGTGCGGTTGAGCTCCGGGAAGTTGCTACACGGCTCGGGAGCAAGAACGGAAGGGAGGGGAAGATGGCTAAGCTCACAGTGAGTGCGACGGAGTTCTTGGTGCGGCCGGAGATGGACCGGAGCGACGACGGCGTTGAAGGGGATCTCCGGCGACGGTGAGCTCGGGCGAGGTCGGTGCGGTGGTCTCGGGCGTTGCGAGCGCTCGGGGCTCGGCTGCTCGATGAAGTGGACAGCGGCGGAGCTCCT
>NW_021211509.1:0-2460 GCF_002162155.2 Triticum dicoccoides | reverse complement strand
AAATACAATAAAACTATGGGCTCACTTGCAATTTTTTCATATAATTCACTTTGGAGTATCTTAGTTATAGTATATAAACATACTAAAAATAATAAAGTAGAGTATATACTACCACATGATAGGTATATGAGAAATGGATGTAACTACACCCGGTAGTAGGATGCATTTTCCATATATATATATATATATATATATATATATATATATATATATATATATATATATATATATATATATATATATATATATATATATATATATATATATATATATATGCTCATTGAGAATCCCAGCGACAGCTTGGTCCGAAAGAAACTGCTCCTTGCAGCTGGCCATTTCCTTGAGTTCTGCCTCATCTTTTCGCATTGTGAAATTTATCTTGTGCGAGATTTGGCAAGCCAGGTGCATTAATATAAACCTGCACGCATGGTTTACCAGCTCATGAACTGGACAGTAAAGGCACCACTCAAATTGCACAACATTGAAGTTATATTTTCTTTCAAGTTCAGCAAATAGTAGAAACAGACAAGACAACCAAAAGGAAGCTGTATTCAGCCATCTATAAGCCTGTTGTGCAGCCAACCATGAAAGGTAAGTCCCTTTAATTAGTTGTTTGATGCAAGTTGAGTTTCTAAAAGTTGATAAGAAAAAACTCTGAGCTACAACTTGATAGAACCTTATGATCGGAGTAGGCTAGTAGATCCGGTAACCTACCTTCTCCTGGTGCGGATGAACTCGATCCAGCACCGGCCATGGTGATGGCGGAGTGTGGGCGAGGTGGTGGCGGCGGAGCTTCCCGTCGGCCTAGCGCAAACCCTAGATCGGATTGGTGTGTCGGTGGTGTTGTGGTGCACGGTCAACCTCGTGATACGTGCCCCGGCACCCCACCTCTTTATATTGCGCTGGCGACAGGGGCCCACCAACCATGGTTTGGTTGGGCGCCCCCGATCAGGGCGCGAGTCAAGGGCCCGTTCGACCCGTTGGGTTCGAACAGGATAGAGATCAACCTAACATTCTCCCCCTTGATCTCAACTTTACTTTTAACCTTATACTTTCTAGTTTATTTGTTTCATCACATATTGGTACATAGAGCATGTTTTATCGTCACAGCTCAATTGCCGATAGAATCATACAGCTACAACATATGTTATGTTCAGAAACAAATTTTGTTCCTTTTGGGCCTATCCAGGAATCATAAGGCTTTCCCTTAAACCCATGCCGGCTAAGTGTTCCTTGAACACATTGGGTGGTAAGCCTTTCGTTAGCGGATCCGCAAGCATATCTTTTGTCTTTATATGCTCGAGACTTATAGTTTGATCCTGGATTTTATCTTTCACAACATAGTACTTTATCTCTATTGTTTTGGCAGCATTACTCGACTTGTTGTTGTGAGCGTAAAATACCGCGAGCTGATTGTCGCAGTACATCTTTAGTGGTTTGTGAATACAATCTACCACTTTCAAGTCGGCTACAAATTTCTTTAGCCATATCGCCTGCCCCGTGGCTTCGAAGCATGCTATGAATTCTGCATACATCGTGGATGATGCAACTGTCGACTGTTTGGAGCTTTTCCATGAAATAGCTCCCCCAGCGAGGGTGAATACGTATCCTGACGTGGATTTTCTATCATCTTTGTCCCCCGCAAAATCTGCGTCTGAATACCCTTTTATCTCTAGAGAATCAGATCTTCTGTATGTTAGCATGTAGTCCTTCGTGTCTTGCGCATAACACAATGCTTTCTTTACCATCTTCCAGTGCTCTATGCCTGGATTCTCTTGATATCTACCGAGTACCCCGGTGATAAAGGCTAAGTCAGGGCGAGTGCACACTTGTGCATACTGCAAGCTGCCAACTGCCGAAGCATATGGTACTCCTTTCATTTGATCGACCTCGTACTGGTTTTTGGGACATTGGAATTTCCCAAAACTATCGCCCTTAACTATAGGAGCAGGTGTGGCTTTACTCGCATGCATATTATACTTTTTAAGAACCTTTTCTAAATATGCTTTCTGCGATAGTCCTAAGACTCCATTGTTTCTATCTCGGTGAATTTCTATGCCCAAAACATATGATGCTTCACCAAGATCTGTTATGTCAAAATTCGAGGATAAGAACTTCTTTGTTTCTTGTAGTAGACTAACATCACTGCTAGCAAGCAGAATGTCATCCACATACAAGATTAGGAAAATATATTTTCCATTTTTAAACTTTGCATAAATGCAGTTATCCTCAATATTTTCTTTAAATCCAAAACTTTTAATCGTTTGATTAAACTTTAAATACCACTGCCTAGAGGCTTGCTTTAATCCATAAATGGATTTCTTGAGGCGGCATCCCATATTTTCCTTGCCTTCCATGATAAAACCCTTGGGTTGTTTCATGTAGACATTTTCCTTTAAATCTCCGTTGAGAAATGTCGTCTTTACATCCATTTGATGTAACTCTAAATCAAAATGAGCA
>NW_021211508.1:0-1045 GCF_002162155.2 Triticum dicoccoides | reverse complement strand
TAGGATATAATCTACAATGTTCAGACCACCATACACATGCAAAACTAGTGAAAGCACAAACAGCAGCAGCAACTCGTCTCTCCTCAGGATATTGTAAACATGTAAATCGTTGTTCAGTTTCTAACTCCCAAGTAAGATATATATCAGGAACATATCTACCCTCAAATGGTGGAATATTCAATTTCAGTTTAGGAATATGGACATCATCTCGTACCTGAGGTGGTGGTGCAGGCCTACCATTACGAATATATACCTGAGGTCGACCTGCTGGTGGTGGTACAGGTGGCTGCACGTAGTGTTGATTTTGATCAACCTCATCCTCATAATCTCCCACATAATCATCCTCCTCCGCATCAGCAGCAGGAGCCACAGAAGTATCAACAGCAGCACCAACAGTTTGGCCAAACGCAAGAGGAACACGGCTTTCTCGGCGGAGGTCTGCTTCACGACGTGGAGGTAGTCGTTGTTGTTGTTGTTGGAGAGGTGCGTTAGGTGCAGCGGGTGGTGGTGGTGGAAGACGCGCGAGCAATTCATTAAACTTGTTATCGAGCTTTGTTTCGAACGTCTTCTCAAGGCCAGTGATCTTCTCCATGGCCTCTTCAAAATTGTTCAGCACATCTTGCACCTGTTCAGTCATCATTTGCTGAAACTTATCAGGAAGCTCCTTGTTCGATAAATTCTCCCAGTCAATCTCGTCGGCTTGTGATCCTGGCATGGTTAGCAGCAATAGAAACACACAAGAATATGATCCTATAGACTACGAACAAGTGGTGGTGGTGGGTGTCACAAATCCGTCAAGCAAATCTCAAATTCTTACCAGTTCTTACCCAGCAGCAGGCGGTGATCGGCAACCATTGTAGTCAAAAACTCTCAAAGCTTGGATAGAGCGATTACCAGGGAGAGTCAAACGCACGACGTAGATGTATGTGGAGCTGGGAAGGCTTATAATATGGTAGCAAAAAGGGTCAGCAATAATCAATTCAGAGATGCAAATTTGAATAAACGCTCAACGACGGTACTGTGCTGGTCCTAGGCTAGACTGTGC
>NW_021211507.1:0-1041 GCF_002162155.2 Triticum dicoccoides | reverse complement strand
ATAGATCAAAACGCTTAATTGGACTTTCACAAAGCACATACCTTGACAAAATTTTGAAGAAGTTCAAAATGGATCAAGCGAAGAAAGGGTTCTTGCCTGTGTTACAAGGTGTGAAATTGAGTAAGACTCAATGCCCGACCACTGCAGAAGATAGAGAGAATATGAAAGATGTTCCCTATGCATCAGCCATAGGATCTATCATGTATGCAATGCTGTGTACCAGACCTGATGTATGCCTTGCTATAAGTTTAGCAGGGAGGTACCAAAGTAATCCAGGAGTGGATCACTGGACAGCGGTCAAGAACATCCTGAAATACCTGAAAAGGACTAAGGATATGTTTCTCATATATGGAGGTGACAAAGAGCTCATCGTAAAAGGTTACGTTGATGCAAGCTTTGACACTGATTCTAAATCGCAAACCGGATACGTGTTTACATTAAACGGTGGAGCTGTCAGTTGGTGCAGTTCTAAACAAAGCGTCGTAGCGGGATCTACATGTGAAGCGGAATACATAGCTGCTTCGAAAGCAGCAAATGAAGGAGTCTGGATGAAGGAGTTCATATCCGATCTAGGTGTCATACCTAGCGCATCGGGTCCAATGAAAATCTTTTGTGACAATACTGGTGCAATTGCCTTGGCAAAGGAATCCAGATTTCACAAAAGGACCAAACACATCAAGAGACGCTTCAACTCCATCCGGGATCTAGTCCAGGTGGGAGACATAGAGATTTGCAAGATACATACGGATCTGAATGTTGCAGACCCGTTGACTAAGCCTCTTCCATGAGCAAAACATGATCAGCACCAAGGCTCCATGGGTGTTAGAATCATTACAGTGTAATCTAGATTATTGACTCTAGTGCAAGTGGGAGACTGAAGGAAATATGCCCTAGAGGCAATAATAAAGTTATTATTTATTTCCTTATAATCATGATAAATGTTTATTATTCATGCTAGAATTGTATTTACCGGAAACATAATACATGTGTGAATACATAGACAAACAAAGTGTCACTAGTATGCCTCTACTTGACTAGCTC
>NW_021211506.1:0-1360 GCF_002162155.2 Triticum dicoccoides | reverse complement strand
CGGGAGGCACGTTTATGGAAATCACCTTAGGAGAAGCTACTAATCTCCTTGATAATATTATGGCTAATTATTCTCAATGGCACACCGAAAGATCTACTAGTAAAAAATGCATGCTATAGAAGAAATTAATGTTTTGAGTGGAAAGATGGATGAACTTATGAAATTGTTTGCTACTAAGAGTGCTCCTATTGATCCTAATGATATGCCTTTGTCTACTTTGATTGAGAATAATAATGAATCTATGGATGTGAATTTTGTTGGTAGGAATAATTTTGGTAACAATGCTTATAGAGGAACCTTTAATCCTAGACCATTCCTTAGTAATCCCTCTAATAATTATGGAAATTCCCACAATAATTCTTATGGAAATTTTAATAAGATGTCCTCTGATTTTGAAAATAGTGTGAAAGAATTTATGGTTTCTCAAAAGAATTTTAATGCCTTGCTTGAAGAAAAATTGCTTAAAGTTGATGATTTGGCTAGGAACGTTGATAGACTTTCGCTTGATGTTGATTCTTTGAAACTTAGATCTACTCCTCCTAATAATGATATCAATGAGTCTCTCAAAGCTATGATAATTTCCATTGATGAGTGCAAGGAAAGAACCGCTAGATTGCATGCCAAGAAAGATTGCTTTGTGAAGGTGTGTCTTCTAGTTTCCATGAAAATAATGATGAAGATCTAAAAGTTATTGATGTGTCCCCTATTAAATCTTTGTTTTGAAATATGAATCTTAATAATGATGGGACTGGAGATGAGTCAAATTTAGTTAAAAGGCGTCCCAATGATTCAGAGTTTTTAGATCTTGATGCTAAATTTGGTAAAAGTGGGATTGGAGAGGTCAAAACTTTACATAGTGATGAACCCACTACTTTGGATTTCAAGGAATTTAATTATGATAATTGTTATTTAATAGATTGTATTTCCTTGTTGCAATCCGTGTTGAATTCTCCTCATGCTTATAGTCAAAATAAAGCCTTTACCAAACATATTGTTGACGCCTTGATGCAATCTTACGATGAAAAACTTAATTTGGAAGTTTCTATAACTAGAAAACTTAATGATGAGTGGGAACCTACTATAAAGATTAAAATTAAAGATCATGAGTGTTATGCTTTGTGTGATTTGGGTATTAGTGTTTCCACAATTCCGAAAACTTTATGTGATATTCTAGGTTTCCATGGTCTTGACGATTGTTCTTTAAATTTCCACCTTGCGGATTCCACCATTAAAAAGCCTATGAGAAGGATCAATGATGTTCTTATTGTTGCAAATAGGAACTATGTGCCCGTAGATTTTATCGTTCTTGACATAGATTGCAATCTTTCATGTCCTATTATTCTTGGTAGACCTTTCCTTA
>NW_021211505.1:0-1453 GCF_002162155.2 Triticum dicoccoides | reverse complement strand
GGTATCTCCGAAAGTATCTATTGTTTTATGCGGATCGAGACTGGGATTTGTCACTCCGTGTAAACGGAGAGGTATCTCTGGGCCCACTCGGTAGGATATCATCATATGCGCAATGTGACCAAGGAGTTGATCACGGGATGATGTGTTACGGAACGAGTAAAGTGACTTGCCGGTAACGAGATTGAACAAGGTATTGGATACCGACGATCGAATCTCGGGCAAGTAACATACCGATAGACAAAGGGAATTGAATACGGGATTGATTAAGTCCTTGACATCGTGGTTCATCCGATGAGATCATCGTGGAACATGTGGGAGCCATCATGGGTATCCAGATCCCGCTGTTGGTTATTGACCGGAGAACGTCTCAGTCATGTCTACATGTCTCCCGAACCCGTAGGGTCTACACACTTAAGGTTCGATGACGCTAGGGTTATAAAGGAAGTTTGTATGTGGTTACCGAATGTTGTTCGGAGTCTTGGATGAGATCCCGGACGTCACGAGGAGTTCCGGAATGGTCCGGAGGTAAAGATTTATATATGGGAAGTCCTATTTTGGCCACCGGAAAATGTTCGGGATTTTTCGGTATTGTACCGGGAAGATTCTAGAAGGTTCCGGAGTGGGGCCCACCTGCATGGGGCGACCCACATGGACGTGGGTAGTGGGGGCAAGGCCCCACACCCCTGGTCAAGGCGCACCAAGATCCCCCCTTAGAAGGAATAAGATCATATCCCGAAGGGATAAGATCAAGATCCCTAAAAAGGGGGGATAACAATCGGTGGGGAAGGAAATAATGAGATTTCTTTCCTCCCACCTTGGCCAACGCCCCAATGGACTTGGAGGGCAAGAAACCAGCCCCTCCACCCCTATATATAGTGGGGAGGTGCATGGGAGCTATACACGAAGTTCTGGCACAGCCCTACCTCTCTTCCTACTCCTCCTCTCCCATGGTGCTTGGCGAAGCCCTGCTGGATTGCCATGCTCCTCCACCACCACCACGCCGTTGTGCTGCTGTTGGATGGATTCTTCCTCAACCTCTCCCTCTCTCCTTGCTGGATCAAGGCGTGGGAGACGTCACCGGGCTGTACGTGTGTTGAACGCGGAGGTGCCGTCCGTTCGGCACTAGGATCATCGGTGATTTGAATCACGACGAGTACGACTCCATCAACCCCGTTCACTTGAACGCTTCCGCTTAGCGATCTACAAGGGTATGTAGATGCACTCTCTTTCTACTCGTTGCTGGTCTCTCCATAGATAGATCTTGGTGACACGTAGGAAAATTTTGAATTTCTGCTACGTTCCCCAAAAGTGGCATCATGAGCTAGGTCTATTGCGTAGATTCTTTGCACGAGTAGAACACAAAGTAGTTGTGGGCGTTGATGTTGTTCAATATGCTTACCGTTACTAGTCCAATCTTGTTTCGACGGTATTGTGGGATGAAGCGGCCCGGACC
>NW_021211504.1:0-764 GCF_002162155.2 Triticum dicoccoides | reverse complement strand
ATAGTAAAGTTAATCACAAACTTGTGATTCACACAAATTTCAAAGAATTCAAATTTGAAAACTAATGGCAATAACAAAAAGTTTATATTTTTTCTAAAACTAATGGCACTAACAGAAAGTTTATAATTTTTCTGACCTAAAAGAAAAAAGAATTAAAAATAAAGCAAAAAACAAAAGAAGATAAATAATGGAAAAAACAAAACAAAAAATGAAAAAAAACTATTTTTATAGTAAAGTTAATCACAAACTTGTGATTCACACAAATTTCAAAGAATTCAAATTTTAACTATTCAAATTAGAAAACTAATGGCACTGACAGAAAGTTTATAATTTTCCTGACCTAAAAGCAAAAAGAATTAAAAAATAAAGCAAAAAACAAAAGAAAATAAATAATGCAAAAAAACAAAACGAAAAACTGGAAAAAAATAAAAAAATTGCCACCTATTGGGCCACCACGGCCTGAATACGACTAGAAACCCAACCTAGGCCAGGATTCAGGCCCACAGACAGCATAGTGTGACATTATGCCCGTAATCCTGCATTTGAGAGGAGCTCGAGAGGGCAGCCGCAGTGGGGCTTATAAACCACTCCAAGCCCCTCTCAACTAGCAAGGTGGGACTAAACTTTTGGCCACGACAGCGCAAGGCCTTTGGTCCCGGTTGGTGGCACCAACCGGGATTAAAGGGGGGCATTGGTCCTGGTTCGTGGCACCAACCGTTACCAATGCCCTCCTTTAGTCCCGGTTGGTGCCACCAACCGGGACC
>NW_021211503.1:0-988 GCF_002162155.2 Triticum dicoccoides | reverse complement strand
CATGAGCTAGGTCTATTGCGTAGATTCTTTGCACGAGTAGAACACAAAGTAGTTGTGGGCGTTGATGTTGTTCAATATGCTTACCGTTACTAGTCCAATCTTGTTTCGACGGTATTGTGGGATGAAGCGGCCCGGACCGACCTTACACGTACTCTTACGTGAGACAGGTTCCACCGATTGACATGCACTTGGTGCATAAGGTGGCTAGCGGGTGCCAGTCTCTCCCACTTTAGTCGGAACGGATTCGATGAAAAGGGTCCTTATGAAGGGTAAATAGCAATTGGCATATCACGTTGTGGTCTTGCGTAGGTAAGAAACGTTCTTGCTAGAACCCATAGCAGCCACGTAAAACATGCAACAACAATTAGAGGACGTCTAACTTGTTTTTGCAGGGTATGCTATGTGATGTGATATGGCCAAAAAGATGTGATGAATGATATATGTGATGTATGAGATTGATCATGTTCTTGTAATAGGATTCACGACTTGCATGTCGATGAGTATGACAACCGGCAGGAGCCATAGGAGTTGTCTTTATTTTTTGTATGACCTGCGTGTCATTGAAGAACGCCATGTAAACTACTTTACTTTATTGCTAAACGCATTAGTCATAGAAGTAGAAGTAGTCGTTGGCGTGACAACTTCATGAAGACACGATGATGGAGATCATGATGATGGAGATCATGGTGTCGTGCCGGTGACGATGATGATCATGGAGCCCCGAAGATGAAGATCAAAAGGAGCAAAATGATATTGGCCATATCATGTCACTATTTGATTGCATGTGATGTTTATCATGTTTATGCATCTTGTTTGCTTAGAACGACGGTAGTAAATAAGATGATCCCTTACAACAATTTCAAGAAGTGTTCTCCCCTAACTGTGCACCGTTGCTACAGTTCGTCGCTTCTAAGCACCACGTGATGATCGGGTGTGATGGATTCTTACGTTCACATACAACGGGTGTAAGACAGATTTACACAGCAAT
>NW_021211502.1:0-1268 GCF_002162155.2 Triticum dicoccoides | reverse complement strand
ACTCCTAGGTCGGTGATGAACTCCTTCACCCATATTGCTTCATGTGCTGCCTCCGAGGCTGCCATGTACTCCGCTTCACATGTAGATCCCGCCACGACGCTCTGCTTGCAACTGCACCAGCTTACTGCCCCACCATTCAAAATATACACGTATCCGGTTTGTGACTTAGAGTCATCCAGATCTGTGTCGAAGCTAGCGTCGACGTAACCTTTTACGACGAGCTCTTCGTCACCTCCATAAACGAGAAACATTTCCTTAGTCCTTTTCAGGTACTTCAGGATATTCTTGACCGCTGTCCAGTGTTCCTTGCCGGGATTACTTTGGTACCTTCCTACCAAACTTACGGCAAGGTTTACATCAGGTCTGGTACACAGCATGGCATACATAATAGATCCTATGGCTGAGGCATAGGGGATGACACTCATCTCTTCTATCTCTGCTGCCGTGGTCGGACATTGAGCTGAGCTCAATTTCACACCTTGCAAAACAGGCAAGAACCCTTTCTTGGACTGATCCATTTTGAACTTCTTCAAAATCTTATCAAGATATGTGCTTTGTGAAAGACCTATGAGGCGTCTTGATCTATCCCTATAGATCTTGATGCCTAATATATAAGCAGCTTCTCCAAGGTCCTTCATTGAAAAACTCTTATTCAAGTAGGCCTTAATGCTGTCCAAAAGTTCTATATCATTTCCCATCAAAAGTATGTCATCTACATATAGTATGAGAAATGCTATAAAGCTCCCACTCACTTTCTTGTAAACACAGGCTTCTCCATAAGTCTGTGTAAACCCAAACGCTTTGATCATCTCATCAAAACGAATGTTCCAACTCCGAGATGCTTGCACCAGCCCATAAATTGAGCGTTGGAGCTTGCACACCTTGTCAGCATTTTTAGGATCGACAAAACCTTCCGGCTGCATCATATACAATTCTTCCTTAAGGAAACCATTAAGGAATGCCGTTTTGACGTCCATTTGCCAAATTTCATAATCATAAAATGCGGCAATTGCTAACATGATTCGGACGGACTTCAGCTTCGCTACCGGTGAGAAAGTCTCATCGTAGTCAACCCCTTGAACTTGTCGATAACCCTTGGCGACAAGCCGAGCTTTATAGATGGTCACATTACCATCCGCGTCTGTCTTCTTCTTAAAGATCCATTTATTTTCTATGGCTCGCCGTTCTACGGGCAAGTCAGTCAAAGTCCATACTTCGTTTTCATACATGGATCCTATCTCGGATTTCATGGCTTCTAGCCATTTGTC
>NW_021211501.1:0-596 GCF_002162155.2 Triticum dicoccoides | reverse complement strand
TTTCCCCACTCCTCCCTCTGCTTCCCCCGATCCAGATCGGATCGGGCGTCGACGCCCCTTGCTGCTCGCCCGACGCCACGCCTCGGCGGACCGCCTTCGCCGGAGCCGCCCACCGGGCCGCCCCGTCCTCATCCCCCTCCCCGATCCAGAACTGGTTCGGGGCACGACCTCGACGCCGCATCGAACCGCGATGCCCGCCGCTCGACCCCGGACCGCTCCCTCGCCAGACCTCCTCCTCTACGTCGCCGTCGTCCCCGTCCTCCTCCCCAAAGGCTCCACCGAGCCTCGCCGACCCTCTTCTCTTCAACGCCGGTGAGGGCCTTGCCCTCCCCTTCCCTTCCTCTGCTTCGTGCCGGCTGCGCCGCTTTCTGCACCGTCCTGCGCCCACCACGGCCATCGCAACCATTCGCCACCGCCCGTGCTGCTCCCGCTCCACGCCTCGCCGCACTGGCCGCGCCCCAGGCGCGCCCCCGACCCCCGGCCTCCTGCAGCTCTCACCAGCACAGACCCCCCCGCTCGCGCGACCGCGGCTCGCGCCGTCCAGCCGTCGCCCTGGCTCCCCGTGCCAAACCCTGTCGCCACAACCCCTGCTGCAT
>NW_021211500.1:0-2341 GCF_002162155.2 Triticum dicoccoides | reverse complement strand
GCGCCAACCCTGCTTCTCAAGAGCAGGCCGAAGGCAGTGAAGCCAGGAATGAAAATCTGCCTCATCCTCCTTCACTAGCCGAGGTGATGATGGAAGCTGAGAGAAACAAGCGGGAGACAAACCGTTTGTTGGAGCGTATTGAACAGAATACAGCACACCATCAGAGGGCTAACGTGGTGTCACTTAGTGATTTTATCAAATTGCATCCACCCACGTTCCACCACTCCGTCGAGCCTCTCGACGCTGATGACTGGCTTCGCAGTATTTCTCACAAGCTGCGTTCCGCGCTGGTAGCGGAGGCTGACAAGGTCACCTTTGCCGCATATCATCTTGAAGGCCCCGCCAGTCTATGGTGGGAGAATTATGGAGCTATGCGCCCAGCGGGCCATGTCACTACTTGGGCTGAATTCAGCGAGGCTTTCCGTGAACATCACATTCCGGAGGGTCTCATGGACCGTAAGCGTGAAGAATTTTGCAATTTCACCCAAGGCCGACTTACTGTGGATGCCTATAGCAGGGAGTTTGGTAAGCTCGCCCGATATGCAACTGAGGAAGTGTCTACTAACGCCAAGAAGCAAGCAAGGTTCCGTAAGGGCCTTAGTCCTGAGCTTCGCCGCGACCTCCGTCTGCATGAGTGCACATCTTTTCCGAAACTTGTCAACAAAGCCATCAGTGCTGAAACTGGTCAGACTGATTATGACGCAACACGCAAGCATGGACGCGACATGGGTTCCTCATCCGGTGCTGGTCCTCAGAAGCGCCGCGTGTGGGTACCCAACACCGCCCTGCCACCCAGGTTCACACCGAGGCCATCTTTCCAGGCGCCTCGCCCTGTTCAACAGTCTGCACCGGCCAAGCCCTATGGGGGTCCAACCAATAATGCTCCTCCACGTACCAGTTCCGTGATTTGTTTCAAGTGTGGGGAATCTGGTCACTATATGCGTGAGTGTCCCCAGACCAACCCCAATCAATCTGCTAAAGCTGTTGGCCATGGCAAGCCGACAGGGAAGGTGTTTCATGCTAAACCGGTCACCGCTTCACGTGGCCATGTCAACTGTATCTCTGCCGAAGAAGCTCAAGAGGACCCCAACGTCGTTCTCGGTACGCTTCTTGTTAACTGCCACCTGGCATCTGTTCTTTTCGATACAGGAGCCTCTCATTCTTTTATATCTGAAAATTATGCTCGTTTGCATAACGTTGCATTCTGTGACTTGCCATCCACTATGGAAATCTCTACCCCTGGGTCTAGATGGCAGACCTCTAGGGTAAGTTATGGAAATGAGATCCAAGTCGACAGACTTGTTTTCCTTGCATCCTTGATAGCCCTTAAATCTTTAGATATTAATATCATTTTGGGTATGGACTGGATGTCGGCTCATCAAGCCAAAATTGATTGCTTCTCTAGGACTGTTCAACTCACCCATCCTTCGGGAAAGATAGTCAATGTCTTGACCCGAATAGCCAAGCGGCAGTTATATTCTCTTAACGCCAGCCCTTTGCCAGACCTTGAGGACGTTCCGGTAGTCCGTGACTTTCCGGATGTCTTTCCAGAGGAATTGCCAGGTGTTCCACCTGACAGGGATGTCGAGTTCGTAATCGACCTCATCCCCGGAACCGTTCCGATTGCTAGAAGACCTTATAAGATGGCACCCCTAGAACTAGCCGAGCTTAAGAAACAACTCGATGAATCCTTGAAAAAGGGTTTCATCCGCCCTAGTTCATCTTCGTGGGCTTGCCCCGTCCTATTCGTTAAGAAGAAGGATGGTACGGACCGAATGGTTGTAGATTACCGGCCGGTCAATTTGGTCACAATCAAGAACAAATACCCGCTTCCCAGGATCAACGATCTGTATGATCAGCTCGCTGGATCCTCAGTCTTCTCCAAGATGGATTTGAGGTTGGGCTACCATCAAATCAAAATCAGAAACGGGGACATTCCTAAAACGGCCTTTGTTACTCGTTATGGCCAATACGAGTACACCGTCATGTCCTTCGGTTTAACCAACGCTCCAGCCACCTTTTCTCGGTTAATGAACTCAATCTTCATGGAGTATTTGGACAAATTCGTCGTAGTTTATCTCGATGATATACTCATCTACTCCAAGAACAAGGAAGAACATGCCGAACATCTAAGGCTAGTGTTGAAGAAACTTCGAGAGCATCGCCTTTATGCCAAATTCTCTAAATGTGAATTCTGGTTGTCAGAAGTGACCTATCTGGGTCATGTAATATCTGGTAAAGGTATTGCGGTTAACCCTGAGCGAGTTCAAGCCGTCCTTGATTGGACTCCACCCGAATCGGTCAAGCAAGTTCGGAGTTTTCTGGGCTTAGCGAGCTATTG
>NW_021211499.1:0-957 GCF_002162155.2 Triticum dicoccoides | reverse complement strand
TTTTTCGAAAAATGCGTTTTCGAAAAATTTTGGGCCTAAACGGAGCGTGGCTACCCGACTCCGGCAAGGAAACACGAATCGGAAACTAGATGGATCTCGAAAACAACCCTAATAAGCAAGGAACTCGGATTGGTGGTGGATATATGGTGGTGGTATATGGCAGCGGTGGTGGTAGCGGTGGTAGTATATGGATATGGATCGGTGGTGGTATATGGACACGGATTGGTGGTGGTATATGGATACAGATTCGGAGCGGTGGCGGATAAGCGGTGGTGGTAGATGGCAGGGGCGATGATGATGGTGCGGCGGCGGCGTGACAACTTATGACCAGAACTCGAAACTCTAAAAGACTAGACTCTAAGACCAGCAACTAGACACGACGATGCAACCGCAAATTCAACAAAGCAAAACCCTAAAAAGATTATGCAAAGGCTCAGATTGGTTCGGATATGATGAACTAACCCTAATTTTTTTTGTGGCCTATAGGTATGAAGAACAGACTCGATCTAAACTACGAAAAACTGTAAAATCTCACCGAGCAACCTGGAAATCTGATACCACTTGATAGAGGCGAGGGTCCCGATCTTTCGATGAGATGATGGATATCGCTTTGGTGGAAGTCGACTTTGACGATCCGACTACGAACGTGCGAGGACGTCGCGCCTTAGCAATCGCTAAACCAACTCCGAGTGGTTATTGACCACGCCGGAGCACGATCAACCTGACCACGAGGGTCTGTTTCCTGCGAGCAAACGAAGAACAAGCAAGAAACTAAGATTGCAATCTGGATATTGCGAATATAAGATGAAAGCTTTATTGATCAAGGTGGGGTTCTGTGACGCCTTTGTCTGGTCGTTGAACACAAACGAAGTACGCGAAGTTGCAGCTATGGCGAACTTTTAATCTAAACAAAACCCAAAGTCTAAACGATGCCCTAAGGGCTGTATATATGGAGGA
>NW_021211498.1:0-1134 GCF_002162155.2 Triticum dicoccoides | reverse complement strand
CGCTAAGATGAAATCTGAGAAGGTGTTATCTTTCTTTGCATCTACATCCTCCATCATCATTCATCATGGTAGCAAGTTGTGTTGCCGGACCCTTGACACAGATGTTGGTAAAACCTTGATGAATATGGAAATGCTCAAGTTCTTGAGAGCACGCACAAGCGTTACGTGTTATCATCGGCTCTAACTGGGATTACTCTCAGTTTCCTCGGCAATGCTATGACCTCTTCAAACAGTGAATTCACTCCCTATTGTTGGGTTCTTCCCCAGTTACCAGAATCATTCCTAGCATTTGCATTTTGTTCCTAGCTTGCACCGCCAATGTGCCATTCTACCATGGGTCTCTTCCATTTCCGGTGATAAGCAAATTCATCCATTACGTTGTCTTCAACAAGGTAATCCACATCATCCAAGTCCGAGTATGCCATTCTACCGACCCCCTCCAAACGATCGCTCGAGAATTGCCTTAGGCTGGTTTAAAGAGTTTCAATGATCTCTGAATCAAAAGTAATTCTTTTTGCCACTTAAGGGGATATCTCTACGAGTCACCTTCTGAATCAAAACTAATTCTTTTTGCCACTTAAGGGGATATCTCTACGAGTCACCTTCCCTAAGGTGTATCGTTATGGTATCATGGCAACTCAACTCCTCGCTACGTTGACAATCGTTTACCACCTTCTTAGGTATGAAATTGTTGTCTACCTAGTGAACCTTCGTCATCCGTTTCTTCCACCCCTATTGATGTGTATCTCGTGTCTCAACCCGAAAGATGGTTCTATGTCTCATTCCGTAAGTTAATCTTGAGTTGTTCGATCTTCGAGGAGATCGACCCTTCTAGAGTCTCCTTCTTCCCCCCCCCCTGTCATGTTGACAGGATTTCTCAGAGCAAGACGACAAGACAAAGATGGTGTTCAAATCAACGTTCATTTGAAGTGCACCCTGGATCGTGAAGATTATACTAGTTGCGTTTCCCCTTCACCTTACCCTACGCTTGAATCTCGAGACGAGATTCTTGTTTAGTGGGGGTGAGTTGTCACATCCCTGGTCCTGTTATGCATTAGGCTAGACCTCATGTGAGCTTCATGTTTTAATTCAAATGAAATTTGAATTGAGGAATTTTCAAAGCCTCAGAATCCT
>NW_021211497.1:0-891 GCF_002162155.2 Triticum dicoccoides | reverse complement strand
TAAATCTTATTGCAACAATCTGATGTTACAACAAAGTCAACCGCTTCTCCATGAGGAATTTCGGAAGCTTAACCTTCACATTGTTCCTCAAGGTTTTATCTCCACCTTGGTGGCAAAACCTACCCTTACGGATCAAATTATCAAAGCACAGAAGGTAGATCCGGGAATCTCCCGCATCAAGAGAAACATCCAGAAAGGAATTGCGAATTGCTTCTCCATTAATGATCAAGGGGTCGTATACTTCGGGAATCGACTAGTGGTTCCCAAAGTGCGAAACCTGAGGCGATTGATCCTTAAGGAAGCTCATGAATCTCCTCTCACCATTCATCCCGGTAGTACTAAAATGTATCAGGACCTACGCCAGAGGTTCTGGTGGACTAGGATGAAGAGAGAAATTGCTCAATATATTGCAAATTGCCACGTCTGTCGTCGTGTAAAAGCAGAGCATCAACGGCCTGCTGGCACCCTTCAACCCTTAGCTATTCCTGAATGGAAATGGGATAAAATTGGTATGGATTTCATTACCGGTTTTCCCAGGACCAAGAGAGGGAATAATGCTATCTTCGTCGTTGTCGATCGTCTTTCCAAAGTAGCTCATTTCCTACCTGTTCGAGAGAGTATAACCGCTAGTCAACTGGCAGACTTATACATCTCCCGAATAGTGTCCCTCCATGGTGTTCCTTTGGAAATTAACTCGGATCGAGGAAGTCTTTTCACCTCTCGATTTTGGGAAAGTTTCCAAAATGCTATGGGAACCCGTCTCTCCTTTAGCACCGCTTTCCACCCTCAGTCGAGCGGTCAAGTGGAACGCGTCAACCAAATTCTAGAAGACATGCTTCGAGCCTCCGTTATCTCGTTCGGAATGGACTGGGAGAAGTGCCTTCCATTTGC
>NW_021211496.1:0-1917 GCF_002162155.2 Triticum dicoccoides | reverse complement strand
CCCGTGTATCCGACAAGTTCGCGAGTACGACTACTTCCCACGACGACATTGTACCACTACCGTCGCAAGAACCGAGACCGGCAAGTCCGAAGACCAAAGTACCATGACGCCAAGTACCATGACGACGAGGACCGCCAAGTTTGCCTTCCGCCGTCTCCGAAATCGCCAAGTACCACGACGATACGAGAACAACTGCCGCCGACATGCATTTTGCCAACTACCACTACCGTCGTCCCTCGAAGACTCCGTGGACGTCAAGTTTCTCGTCGTGCCCCTGAACATCTACGGAAACTTGTGAGACTAAGAACCATGAACGTGTACCGATGACCCTCAAGTTCGTCCACGATTGCTATGTACCACTACCATCGACGCAAACCACTACTTCCACTATGGCA
This sequence comes from Triticum dicoccoides, assembly GCF_002162155.2. Lineage (NCBI taxonomy): Eukaryota > Viridiplantae > Streptophyta > Magnoliopsida > Poales > Poaceae > Triticum > Triticum dicoccoides. Next base: position 1,522 of record NW_021211496.1, on the reverse strand, counting down.
TGAGTACAACTACTACCACTAGGAACCTGGCGAGAACGTCTACTTCCTATACTTGCACCGAACCGATACGCTGCGAAACGCACGCTTCGAAGGTATAACCCCAAGACCACCGTCGACCCGTGGGAACCCGGTTACCGGGATCACCCCACCATCTTTTGCACGCTACTGTCACTTCTTTTCGCATCGGTATCCCCGTGGGCTACCTGTTAACCGATATGTTGCCGTGGCATCATTTTCGTATTCGTCGCCGTTGCACCCCTTTCCTTTCCACCACGGTGACAAATGCTTCATAATACTCTTATCAACTTATTCATAAATATTGCATAAAACATGCTCATGTCATTCGCATCATGATAATAACATTTAAATGTTTTGATGAGGACATCAATACAATTGTTACACCCACAGCCCCTGCTGCTATACATATTGGACCAATTACTAGAGCTCGTGCACGCCAACTAAATTACCAGGTACTTTCGTTTCTTGGTAATGATTCTAATGTTCATGAGAATATGATGCTGCCTAAATTGGATACATTTGTTTTGCTTACAAATGAAGGGCCTAGCTTGGAGAAGGATGAACATTGGCGCAAGAACAAGCATGGAGATGATGGCATGCGCAAGGGGAACAAGAACGGAGTTACACGTGACGATTTCAGGACTTTGAAGCCACCATAATGGGTGCATGAAGCCTTGGATGAAATATACAAGATGCCACTTCATAAATTTCGTCCCGAGGCTATTTTAGGTGCTGCGTCACCTTATTATTTGGCCAGGCCCATGTAATTTCGAAATACATAAGTATAGGCTATTTTTAGAGTACGTATGTGTGGGGAAACAACAGATAGGATTGATTTCGGACCCCTCCACCAAGGGCCACGAAATTCCCCCCTCTTCCTCCATATATACAGCCCTTAGGGCATCGTTTAGACTTGGGGGTTTTGTTTAGATTAAAAGTTCGCCATAGCTGCAACTTCGCGTACTTCGTTTGTGTTCAACGACCAGACAAAGGCGTCACAGAACCCCACCTTGATCAATAAAGCTTTCATCTTATATTCGCAATATCCAGATTGCAATCTCAGTTTCTTGCTTGTTCTTCGTTTGCTCGCAGGAAACAGACCCTCATGGTCAGGTTGATCGTGCTCCGGCATGGTCAATAACCTCTAGGAGTTGGTTTAGCGATTGCTAAGGCGCGACGTCCTCGCACGTTCGTAGTCGGATCGTCAAAGTCGACTGCCACCAAAGTGATATCCATCATCTCATCGAAAGACGGGACATGATGAGGACATCAATACAATTGTTACACCCACAGCCCCTGCTGCTATACATACTGGACCAATTACTAGAGCTCGTGCACGCCAACTAAATTACCAGGTACTTTCGTTTCTTGGTAATGATTCTAATGTTCATGAGAATATGATGCTGCCTAAATTGGATACATTTGTTTTGCTTACAAATGAAGGGCCTAGCTTGGAGAAGGATGAACATTGGAGCAAGAACAAGCATGGAGATGATGGCATGCG
>NW_021211495.1:0-1029 GCF_002162155.2 Triticum dicoccoides | reverse complement strand
GCGTTTTATACCATTATGACTTACATGGCAGTGCCACAAGTAAGTGGTACTATCATTACTATCTTATATCTTTTGGCATGAAAATGTGTATCATTACGATCGAGATTCAATAAACCATTCCTTTAGGTGCAAGACCATTGAAGGTTTTATTCAAATAAATAGAGTAATCATTATTCTCCTTAAATGAATAACCGTATTGCGATAGACATAATCCAATCATGTCTATGCTCAACGCAAGCACCAAATGACAATTATTCAGGTTTAATACTAATCTTGATGGTAGAGGGAGCGTGCGATGTTTGATCACATCAAACTTGGAAACACTTCCAACACATATCGTCAGCTCACCTTTAGCTAGTCTCCGTTTATTCCGTAGCTCTTTATTTCGAGTTACTAACACTTAGCAACCGAACCGGTATCTTATACCCTGGTGCTACTAGGAGTACTAGTAAAGTACACATTAACATAATCTATATCCAATATACTTCTATCGACCTTGCCAGCCTTCTTATCTACCAAGTATCTAGGGTAATTCTGCTCTAGCGGCTATTCCCCTTATCACAGAAGCACTTAGTCTCGGGTTTGGGTTCAACCTCGGGTTTCTTCACTGGTGCAGCAGCTGATTTGCTGTTTCATGAAGTATCCCTTCTTGCCCTTGCCCTTCTTGAAACTAGTGGTTTCACCAACCATCAACAATTGATGCTCCTTCTTGATTTCTACTTTCGCGGTGTCAAACATCGTGAATACCTCAAGGATCATCATGTCTATCCCTGATATGTTATAGTTCATCACGAAGCTCTAGCAGCTTGGTGGCAATGACTTTGGAGAAACATCACTATCTCATTTGGAAGATCAACTCCCACTCAATTCAAGTGATTGTTGCACTCAGACAATCTGAGCACAAGCTCAACGATTGAGATTTTCTCCCTTAGCTTGCAGGCTAAGAGAATCGTCGGAGGTCTTATACCTCTTGACGTGAGCACGAGCCTGAAATCCCAATTTCAGCCCTCGAAACATCTCATATGTTCC
>NW_021211494.1:0-1362 GCF_002162155.2 Triticum dicoccoides | reverse complement strand
GGCGTGACGCCGAGCCGAGCGAGCCCGCCAGGGATACGAGCGGCTCGTTGGACATCAACTCTTCTTCCTCCTCGTCTTCGGGCAGCTCGCCGCAAGCAGAGCCTCCATCCCCACCAAGAAGGCGTCTCCGCAAGGCCGGTGACGTGGCGGAGCGGCAAGCGGGTCAGCAGTCGCCACGCCGCGTGACACGCTCCACCGCGGCAAACACCGTTGCCGCGGGAGCGCCTCATGCTGCGACGGCAACTGGAGCGGAGTCTAGCCGGACCACCGCTTTAGTTCCTGCCGCTGCTCACGCCGCGCCGGCAGCCGGAGCGGGGTCGTCCCAGACCACCGCCACTGCTCCCGCCAAGCGGCCAAGGGAAGCTTCTCCTCCGCCTCCTTGAGCCGGGCGCGCGCCGGACTTTGACTTCTCCGCGTTCAGCTCCGGCGAGGAAGAAGAAGAAGAAGAGTAAGCTTCTCTTGCTGTACTTGCGTTTCTTCAATCCTTGCTGTTTGTCTTGTTTCTCACTTGCTTTTCTCTGAACTTGTTCCTCTTTAGGACTCTGGCCCAGAGGGCAGCAAAGAGGGCCACGGTCCTGGTGATCGTCATCGAGGACGAACCCACCGCGACGGCGGGGGGCGCGCCCGAGACAACCTTGCCGGACCCGGCAACCCTTCTCCAGAGCAGCCCCCAGCGTAAGTATATGATTTGCTCTCCGCTTGTGAGGTGCGCATGGATACTCTGTCTTTGCTGACATTTTACTGCTGATTCGTGTAGGAGAAGAGCAGCCCCACCAGGAGCCAAGGGAGGATCTCCCGACAAGGGAGAACTCTCCGGCAAGGGAGGGCTTCCCGGTAAGGGAGAAGTCTCCGGCAAGGGAGGGTTCTCCGGCAAGGGACAGCACCAGCGGCCCCCCGACGGCGGAGACCACGACTGCAGAACCCGGCACAGGTAATCCCTTCGCTGAAAAACTTTCCCTGGGTTCTTCTTCTCTTGATCTTCTTTTTATTGGATTTTTGCTTGACTCTTCTCCCCTTTCCGGCCGTCAGACCCATCTGCTATGGAGCAGATGGAGACTGAGGTTGCTGCCGAAGGAGCAGCTGGCGCTGGCGATCCCGCCGGCGCAGAGGCCGCCAAGGCTGCCGCCGCAGTAGCTGGCGAGGGGTCTGGCGATCGCACTGACGGCCCTGAGGCCGCAGGAGCGCCAGGCGCTACACCGACCGCCGACCCGTCCGCCGATGCCGCAGCGCCCGGCTCCGAAGAGCCCCAGCCTGGCATTTACTTGAAGGCCGGCGACGACGTCTTCATCAACCTCCCCTGGGCGTCAAGCTCCAGGGCGCCGGTCGAGGGAGAGATCTTCGACGGGGAAGTGCTTGCCTCCG
>NW_021211493.1:0-946 GCF_002162155.2 Triticum dicoccoides | reverse complement strand
GAATTTCAGTAGGAGCTTGATCAGAAGTATCTTGATCATTATCATTAACTTCCTCTCTAGTCGGTGCAGGCACCTCAGGAACATTTTCTTGAGTTGCGCCATTTTCCGGTTCAAGAGGTAATACTTCATCAAGCTCTACTTTCCTCCCACTTACTTCTTTCGAGAGAAACTCTTTCTCCAGAAAGGACCCATTCTTGGCAACAAAGATCTTGCCTTCGGATCTGAGGTAGAAGATATACCCAACAGTTTCTTTAGGGTATCCTATGAAGACGCATTTTTCCGATTTGGGTTCGAGCTTTTCAGGTTGAAGTTTCCTGACATAAGCATCGCATCCCCAAACTTTTAGAAATGACAGCTTAGGTTTCTTCCCAAACCATAATTCATACGGTGTCGTCTCAACGGATTTCGACGGGGCCCTATTTAAAGTGAATGCGGTAGTCTCTAAAGCATAGCCCCAAAAAGATAGTTGTAAGTCGGCAAGAGACATCATAGATCGCACCATATCTAATAGAGTGCGATTACGACGTTCGGACACACCATTACGCTGAGGTGTTCCAGGCGGCATGAGTTGTGAAACTATTCCACATTTTCTTAAGTGTGTACCAAACTCGTGACTCAAGTATTCTCCTCCACGATCTGATCGTAGAAACTTGATTTTCCTGTCACGTTGATTCTCAACTTCACTCTGAAATTCCTTGAACTTTTCAAAGGTCTCAGACTTGTGTTTCATTAAGTAGACATACCCATATCTACTCAAGTCATCAGTGAGGGTGAGAACATAACGATAGCCACCGCGAGCCTCAACACTCATTGGACCGCACACATCAGTATGTATGATTTCCAATAAGTTGGTTGCTCTCTCCATTGTTCCTGAGAATGGAGTCTTGGTCATTTTACCCATGAGGCATGGTTCGCACGTGTCAAATGATTCGTAATCAAGAGACTC